>NC_069500.1:1172763698-1173071198 GCF_027579735.1 Bombina bombina
TATATATATATATATATACACACACACACACACTGTGTGTGTGTATATATATATATATATATATATCCAAAACTTCAAAAAAAAAAAAAAAATATATATATATATATATATATATATATACACACACACACACGGTATATATGTATATACACATATATATATATATATATATACACAAACAATATATATATATATATATATATATATATATATATACACACACTCAGTGTGTATTGTGTGTATGTATGTATGTGTGTGTGTGTGATATATATATAACAAATAGGAGAGGTTTTGAAACATGTAAATAATAAACATAAGGCTATTTCACTCATTGTCCCACAGCTACATTTGAAGTGTGTGTATGTGAGCACCTATAATCTGACACACATTTTACACTGATCACAGCAGATAAAGCAGGCACAATGCACACTTGTTTTGTGTGACCTGCAGTGGGGAAACCAAGGAATTCCCAATTTGCTTCTTTATCTGTGGCTGCCAGGATATAAAGCACAATAGGGAAGAGATACTACTCTCACACACACATTGGTTATATGGCTGTGTTTTCACAAAATTACTTCTACCTTCCCTCTCACTGACTGTTAGCTTCTCCCAGCACTTCCTGCAGAGGTCTGATGATGTCATCATCTCACTTCAGCTCTGTAGTAAGTGGGCTAGCAGGAGGAGGGGCATTGCAAGCCCTAGGTTAACTGTGAGAGCACCAGCAGGGAAATGCAACTTTATTTGTTATCTAGTTGTAAATAGAGGAGAGTAAAGAGATTAGCTGGGCCCTCCAGTGGTGGATCTCCAGGGTCCAGTGGCTGCAAATGGTTGATGCAGCATTTAGGACCCTGGACGTTCCGTCACTTTTAAAATGTAAAAAAAACAACAACTTTTTTTTCTTAAAATCACTTCTTTTGCCCTGGGGGGCACAGCATTCCATTTGGGGGGCATTGCTCCCCAATGCCCCCCTTAGAGCCGACCCTGGGTTTGCTCTGATCTTTCTAAAGGTTCTATCCTTAGCCCATGTCAGCCTCTTCAGTAGGGCAGTGGTGACTTTTGAGCAATTGGGAACTTGTGGGGTACAATCCTCACTACGTTTTCCCAAAACATTTTGCTGCCCTATTTAGATAGCCTGAGTAAGTTTACTCAGTCTTTCTGTATTTCCACAGGTCCATGTGAGGGATGGCATCCTCTCAAACCAGGTGAGCTGTCCTACTGCCGGACAGATAAATGCTAAGGTAAGTGCCAGTTTTATTTTTCTATGTAAGCAGGGAAAAATGTGGCACTTATGCTTCAGGGGGACATTTTTTATTATTCCTGTCAGGGTGCAGGTTTTTATGGCAGTTTTTGTAGGCACTGTTATTATGAGGAGTTATTTATTTTATTGATGACTCAGTGAGGATTCGTTTTTAGTAGCGGATTACGGATTATGTACTTTTATTGGGGGTTTTATTGTTTGTTTTTAAGCCTGTTTTCAAGAAAGTTGTTTTAAAAAAAAAAAAGACTTTTTTTGTCAGCTGTAGGACTGCCCCTTTTAAGGAGGTTCTGATTCTTTGATGTCAGAGATTTTTTTGCCGCTTTTCTTCACTTCCTGCAGAGTGAGGTGTGCAAATTTCAGATGGCTCTGCTGTTTAGAAGGCTTCTTGCTGTTTTTGCTTCTCTGGAATCCGGATTGTAAACGGGATCGTTTTTTTCCTCAGTTTGCTGTGGGTTGCAGGACAAGTAGGGCACCTCAGCAATTCTGCTGAGGTGTAGAGTCTTGCCTGGGGTATGTTTTTCTTGATTTGGTAAATTTAAAAGGAATATTTATTTATGAACGTTTTTTTGTTCTGTATTATGTCCTTTGTTAAAAAAAGGAAAAAAAAAGTTACGGCTAGATTTAGAGTTTTGTCGGTAAAGACCTGTGTAGCTAACGCAGCTTTTTTTTCCTACCGCTGCTTCCAAACAACGCTGGTATTTCGAGTTGTCTGAGGGGCTGCGTTAGGATCCAAAAAGGGAGCACTGAGCCGAATTAACCGCCACTTCAACCCTCAATACCAGCGTTGCTAACGGTAGCGGTAAGCTGGCAAAACGTGCTCACAATGGGGCAGTTTGGGCTGAAAAAAAACCTAACACCTGCAAAAAAGTAGCGTCAAGCTCCCAACGCAGCCCCATTGTTTCCTATGGGGAAACACTCTCTAAGTCTGCACCCTAACATGAACCCCGAGTCTAAACACCCCTAACCTTACACTTATTAACCCCTAATCTGCCGACCCCGCTATCGCTGACACCTGCATTACACAATTAACCCCTAATCTGCTGCTCCGGACACCACCGCCACCTACATTATCCCTATGAACCCCTAATCTGCTGCCCCCAACATCACCGACACCTACATAATATTTATTACCCCTAATCTGCCCCCCCCCCCAACGTCGCCGCCACCTAACTTCAAGTATTAACCCCTAATCTGCCGACCGGACCTCGCCGCTAATATAATAAATGTATTAACCTCTAAAGCTAAGTCTAACCCAAACCCTAACACCCCCTAAGTTAAATATAATTTTAATCTAACGAAATAAATTAACTCTTATGAACTAAAGTATTCCTATTTAAAACTAAATACTTACCTGTAAAATAAACCCTAATATAGCTACAATATAACGAATAATTATATTGTAGCTATTTTAGGATTTATATTTATTTTACAGGCAACTTTGTATTTATTTTAACTAGGTACAATAGCTATTAAATAGTTATTAACTATTTAATAGCTACCTATTTCAAATAATTACAAAATTACCTGTAAAATAAATCCTAACCTAAGTTACAATTAAACCTAACACTACACTATCATTAAAGGGACATTCAACACTCCACCTAACATTAATCTATGTTAAAAAACTAAAACTCAAGATAGAGCTGCAACGTGCCCCCTTTCTCTTACTTCCTTCCTTCACCGCTGAATCGTCTACGTTATCTTCTATATTTCTGTGCTAATATGGCTGCCTAACTCCCCCCACCGTGACGTATTGAGGTTCTTCTTGAAACTAGATGCCAATGATATCCCATTTCTTGGACTTCAATTCAAAACGCATTCACAGGCCTTAGCGCATGGCCGTTAACCTAGGAACCCTAAAAGTGGAATCTTAATAAGCAACTTGGTTACCATTCCGCTTAGATTATTCATTGTACTGTATTTCGTTATATTTGGTAATACCCCTAACCATATAGCGGAACGGAAACCAAGTTGCTTATTAAGGTTCCGCTTTTAGGGTTCCTAGGTTAACGCGCATGCGCTAAGGGCCGTGAACGCGCTTTGAATTGCAGTCCGAGGAATGGGATATCATTGGCTGCTCGTTTGAAAAAGAAGCTCAATACGTCACGGTGGGGGGAGTTAGGAAGCCATATTAGCACACAAATTTAGAAGTTATCGTAGACGATTCAACGGTGAAGGAAGGAAGTAAGAGAAAGGGGGCACGTTGCAGCTTGATCTTGAGTTTTAGTTTTTCAACATAGATTAATGTCCCTTTAAATTACTTAAATAAATTAACTACCAATACCTACAATTAAATACAATTAAATAAACTAAACTAAATTACAAAAAAACACCACTAAATTACAGAAAATAAAAAAATATTACAAGAATTTTAAACTAATTACACCTAATCTAAGCCCCCTAATAATAAAAAAAAATAATAAAATTCCCTACCCTATTCTACATTACAAAGTAATCAGCTCTTTTACCAGCCCTTAAAAGGGCTTTTTGCGGGGCATGCCCCAAAGTAATCAGCTCTTTTGCCTGTAAAAAAAAATACAACTCCCCCAACATTAAAACCCACCACCCACATACCCCTACTGTAACCCACCCAAACCCCCCTTAAATAAACCTAACACTAGCCCCCTGAAGATCTCCCTACCTTGAGTCGTCTTCACCCAGCTGGGCCGAAGTCTTCATCCGATGGGGCAGAAGAGGACATCCAGACCGGCAGAAGTCTTCATGCTATCCGAGCAGAAGAGGACATCCGGACGGCAGACATCTTCATCCAAGCGGCATCTTCTATCTTCATCCATCCGGAGCGGAGCCATCTTCTTCACAGCCGACGCGGATCCATCCTCTTCAACCGACGCCTACTCGCCGAATGAAGGTTCCTTTAAATTACATCATCCAAGATGGCGTCCCTCGAATTCTGATTGGCTGATAGGATTCTATCAGCCAATCGGAATTAAGGTAGGAAAAATCTGATTGGCTGATTCAATCAGCCAATCAGATTCAAATTAAATCCGATTGGCTTATCCAATCAGCCAAACAGATTGAGCTTGCATTCTATTTGCTGATCGGAACAGCCAATAGAATGCAAGCTCAATCTGATTGGCTGATTGGATCAGCCAATCGGATTGAACTTGAATCTGATTGGCTGATTGAATCAGCTGTTCAGGATCCTCCTGTTTCAGATGTGCAGCAACTTTCTCCTCAAGCATCCCAATCCTATTCATCTGCACATGCAGTGCCCTGCGTTTCCTCTCATGCTCCGTCTGGGGTTACTTTGCAGCATTGTCTGCTTTTCCCATGCTGCAGGGAAAACGCAAAAGAAAATTTAAAGAAACAGTAACTAAGGTTTCTGATCCTGAAGTGGCTAATCAAAGTGTTTCCTCTCAGAAGTCTGAGGATGAAGATTCTTCGGGTACATCTGAGTGTGAAATCTCTGATTCAGGCAGTATAATTCCTTCTGCTGATGCTGAAGTTGTGTCCTTCAGATTTAAGTTGGAACACCTCCTCTTGCTACTTAAGGAGGTTTTGGCTACCTTAGATGACTCTGATACTACTATCGTTGTTAACCCTAAGAAGTCTAGTAAGCTAAACAAGTATTTTGATGTTCCTTCTGCGGTGGAGGTATTTCCTATTCCAGACCGTGCTTCTGAGATTATTGCATGAGAGTGGGAGAGACCTGGTATTCCTTTTTCTCCATCTCCTATTTTTAAGAAAATGTTTCCTATAGCTGACTCTATTAAAGAGTCGTGGCAAACGGTTCCTAAGGTGGGAGGAGCAATTTCCACTTTGACTAAGAGGACCACTATTCTTATTGAGGATAGTTGTCCCTTTAAGGATCCAATGGATAAAAAATTTGAGGCATTATTTAAGAAAATGTATGTTCACCAAGGTCTTCAATGGCAGCCTGCGGTGTGTATTGCTACTGTTACCAGCACTGCAGCTTATGGGTTTGATGCCTTGTCTGATTCTATTCAGACAGATACTCCTCTTGAGGAGATCTAGGACAGGATTAAGGCTCTTAAGTTAGCCAATTCCTTTATTATGGATGCTTCCTTACAGGTCATTTAACTAGAGCAAAAATGTATGGTTTTGTTGTTCTAACTCGCAGAGCCCTTTGGTTAAAATCCTGGTCTGCGGATGTTTCTTCTAAGTCTAAGATTGGCCCCCGATCCAGGACTGGATCTAGTAAGGGGCAGGATTTCTCAATTTGTTCAGGCTTGGATAGAGATGTGCCAGACCTGTGGGCCATGGAAATTGTATCTCAGGGGTACAAGATAGAATTCAAGACGTTTCCTCCCAGAGGCATGTTTCTTCTCTCAAGATTATCTGTAAACCAGATAAAAGGAGAGGTGTTTTTAAATTGTATCAAGGATCTTTTTGCCCTGGGAGTTATAGTTCCAGTTCCTCCACAGGAACAGGGTCTAGGATTTAATTCAAATCTGTTTGTAGTTCCCAAGAAAGAGGGGACTTTCAGACCTATTTTAGACCTAAAGTGTTTAAACAAGTTCCTCAGAGTACTGTCCTTCAAGGTGGAGACTTTACGTTCCATTCTTCCTTTGGTTCAAGAGGATCAGTTTATGACAACCACAGACTTAAAGGATGCATACCTTCATGTTCCCATTCACCGGGATCATCACAAGTTTCTAAGGTTTGCTTTCTTAGACAATCATTTTCAGTTTGTGGCTCTTCCATTCGGCCTTGCCACAGCTCCCAGAATTTTCTCAAAGGACTCCCACGGTTGGAAGGTAAATCTGGGAAAGAGTTCTCTGATTCCAGTCACAAGAGTAGTGTTTTTAGGTACCATAATAGACTCCCTACTAATGAAGATATTTCTGACAGAGGTAAGAAAAACAAGGATCTTCGGCTCTTGTCTTATCCTTCAGTCCTCTCCTCGGCCATCAATGGCTCTATGTATGGAGGTAATTGGTCTGATGGTAGCTTCCATGGACATCATTCCGTTTCCTTGGTTCCATCTCAGACTTCTGCAGTTATGCATGTTAAGGCAATGGAACGGGGACTGTGCATATCTGTCTCCGCAAATAGTTCTGGATCAGGCAACAAGGGACTCTCTTCTGTGGTTGTTGTCTCAGGAACACCTCTCCCAGGGAACTTGCTTTTGCAGACCTCCCTGGGTGATCATGACCACGGATGCCAGCCTTCTAGGTTGGGGAGCAATTTGGGGGTCATTGAAGACTCAGGGTCATTGAACTTGGGAGGAGTCAGTTCTCCCTATAAACATTCTAGAACTGAGAGCTATTTTCAATGCTCTAATGGCCTGGCCTCAGTTAGTCTTAGCCCGGTTTATCAGGTTCCAGTCAGACAACATAACATCAGTGGCGTACATCAACCACCAGGGGGGAACTTAGAGTTCCTTGGCCATGACAGAGGTGGCCCGGATAATCCAGTGGGTGGAGTCTCACAACTGTTGTCTTTCTCTAATCCACATCCCAGGAGTGGACAATTGGGAGGTGGATTTTCGGAGCCAACAGACCTTTCATCTGGGGGAGTGGGAATATGGTATGCAGATCTAGTGGAAATGTTGTTTCTATCTCCGTGGAGACCTTTTCCTTTTCTTCATCCAAATCTTGTTTTTCTGAAGCATGGGTTAAATATTTACTACAAGATATGGCATAAATATCTATATTTGTGTGAATCCAGAGGCTACTCTTGGAGTAGAGTTAGGATTCCTAGGATTTTGTCTTTTCTCCAGGTGGGTCTGGAGAAGGGTTTGTCATCTAGTACTCTGAAAGGTCAGATTTCTGCGTTGTCTATTTTATTGCATAAGTGTTTGGCGGATGCGCCAGACATGCAATCTTTTTGTCAGGCGTTGGTTAGGATCAGGCCTGTGTTTAAGCCTGTTACTCCTCCCTGGAGTCTTAACCTTGTTCTTAGAGTTTTACAGAGGGCTCCGTTTGAACCTATGAATTCCTTAGATATTAAAATGTTTTGTTTCTTGTTGCTATTTCTTCTGCTCAGAGAGTTTCTGAACTCTCAGCTCTGCAGTTTGATTCTCCTTATCTTATTTTTTTTTCTGCTAAGGTGGTTCTAGGTACTAAATTAGTTTTCCTACCTAAGGTTGTTTCTAACAAGAATATTAATCAGGAGATCGTGGTTCCTTCTTTGTTTCCTAATCATTCTTCTCCTAAGGAGCGTTTGTTGCGCAACCTAGATGTTGTGCGTGCTTTGAAGTTTTATCTTCAGGCGACTAAGGACTTTTGTCAGTCTTCTGCTTTCTTTGTTTGTTTTTCTGGGAAGTGCAAGGGTCAGAAAGCTATGGCTACATTTCTTTCTCTTTGGCTAAGGAGTATTATTAATTTGGCCTATGAGACTGCGGGACAGCAACCTCCTGAGAGAATCACTACGCATTCCACGAGTGCTGTTTCTTCTTCCCGGGCATTTAAAAATGAAGCTTCTGTGGAACAGATTTGCAAGGCTGCAACATGGTCCTCTTTGCATACTTTTTAAAAGTTTTATAAATTTGATACTTTTGCCTTGGCTAAGGCTTCTTTTGTGAGAAGGATTCTTCAGGCAGTGGGGCCTTCTGTTTAGGTCTACCTGTCTTGCCCCTCCATTATCATCTGTGTCCACTAGCTTGGGTATTGATTCCCACTAGTAATTGATGATTCCGTGGACTCACCATATCTTAGGAAAGAAACATAATTTATGCTACCTGATAAATGTATTAATTTCCGGATATGGTGAGTCCACGGCCCGCCCTTTATTTAAGACATTATTTTTTTCTAAAACCTCAGGCACCTCTACACTTTTGTTTTATCTTCTTTTTCCATTTTTCCTTTGGCCGAATGACTGGGGATTATGGATAAGGGAAGTGACATATATAGCAGCTTTGCTGTAGTGCTCTTTGCCTCCTCCTGCTGGCCAGGAGTGATATTCCCACTAGTAATTGATGATTCCGTGGACTTGATACAGAAATAAATAAATTTATCAGGTAAGCATAAATTATGTTTTTATACAAACTTTGGGTTTCTCACTGAAATTATTTACATACTATTTGTATAGTCATAACGCAAATAGTTGTAAAAGCTTCTTTGGGATACTTTTTGTTAAAAAAATAGAAGACATGCATGACTTTTGACATTTCTTTTTGATAATAAAAGCTGTGTGTCACACTCCTGAAATTCCCAGCAGTGAAGGACTTAATTAGTTAACTTGTAAGGATAATAGTTTTGTAGCATAGTAATTACCCTGCCACCTCGCACATCCCTGATTCCCTACCTGATCCCACCTAAAAAGCTGAGCTCTCTCCCTCCCTACCAACACTCCTCACCACTATCTTAGGTACTGGCAGACAGTCTGCCAGTATGTAGTTTGGGTTTTTTTAAATAAAAATAAAAAATTCCTGCAGTGTAAAGATCCCACCTTCATGATCCCTCTTAAACAGCTGTCTAACCCTCTCCATCTTAAGTAATGGCTCTTTATAGGTATTTTTTACTTTATTTTATCTATTTATTAATATCTTTTTTTTCTTAGTATAGGGGTCCCCCTCCCCACCTTCCCCCACCATGCGATCTTTATGCAGGGACCACTCCTCTAATTTCCTCTTGTTTCTGCATTGTAGGAACCCATCCCTTTCCCTTCAAAATGTATTATGGCTCCCTATCCCACACCCACTGGGTCACCAACTCGCCTCCTGCCTTCCCTCCCACACCTCCCACCGGCACCAATGGATGATTGTTACAGACAATCATGGAAATCTGGCTTCATATGTAACGGAGCACTGATTATGCTCCTTTACCATATGAAGGCAGATGCTGGTCCAAAAACAGCAAGTCTTGGCTATCACTTGCTTGGGCTTCCAAGATGTCGGACCTAGATCTACATTATGCAGTATGCTGGACTTTGTATTGCATGACGTAGATCTACATCCCATTGGGTTAAGGGGTTAAATCTATGTTTCCTCTCCCTTTTTTTAATACAGACATCTCAGAAACTGTTCCAAAGAAAGACACATCTATTCCCACTTTGGCCAGGCATACTACTATTTAAAGGGACATTATACACTCATTTTTTCTTTGCATAAATGTTTTGTAGATGATCTATTTATATAGCCCATAAAGTTTTTTTTTTAAAATAAATGTATAGTTTTGCTTATTTTTAAATAACATTGCTCTGATTTTCAGACTCCTAACCGAGCCCCAAAGTTTTATGTGAATACTGTCAGCTACCTTCTCCAGCTTGCTCCTGTTTGTTTAAAGGGTCTTTTCATATGCAAAAGAAGGGGGAGGGGGGGTGTCTTATTTGCAACTTGCAGTGGGCTTTCCAGCTACCTTTTCAACAGAGCCAAACTGACAGCTTATAAGTAAGTTTTTATACAGTTTTATACTGGATTTTTATATCATTATCTTTGCATCTTATTCTTTATAGTAGTGTCTATTACATGCAGTTATATGAAAATGAGTGTATACTGTCCCTTTAAATGGAGGACAGTTCCTCTTTTAAGGATCCTTAGATAGAAAACTTGAAGGTTTGCTTAGTCCGTCTTTCAGCTTGCAGGTTTCATGTTTAGCAGTTAATGTAGCCTGTGTTGCTGCTGCCACTGTTATTTGGTGAGGTAATCTCTCAGAACTTGTTTCCAGTTAAACCATTCTGTATGAGATTTAGGATCATATTAATCTCCTCATGCAGCAGTGGAAATTATTTTTATTAATTCTAAGGATGCTGCATTAGCTGTTTAAAAGTCCAGGCAATCCAGCACTCAGCATATATGCACATCAACCCAGGGCTACTGCCACTAAAGCCCAAACAATGATAAAAAAAAAAAACAGAAAGATGATGACAGCATAAAAAGCTTAATTTTTTTTTATGAAGACAACAAAAATAGCAACATTTTGGGAGCCAATCCCTTAGTCATGCTATTGCAAACATTTCACCTGTTGTGACTTATATACACTCTTACCACTAGGTGGTGCTCCAAACATATTAACCGTTTCATTACATTGTTTTTTTCTTTTTCACCTTATTACAAAAAAGTTAATCTAGATAACATACTAGTGGTTTAGCAATACAGCTATTAAATCAAACCTTATCAAATAGAACCAAATAGTAAATAACTAGCATTTTACTTAAATATAGCATATATTCATAGAAATATAGACAAATCACAATCCTTATTAATACCTCCTAGTTCAAGGGTCCCCAATTCATATATCTACAATGATTCCCTTTGTCTTAGTAACAGCTCTCTATCTCCACCTCTTCGTGGTGTCTCTACATGATCTATTATTTGGAAGTGTAATTGGCTTATAGTGTGGCCTGCATTTAAGAAATGGTTAGATACAGGAGCTTTTCAATTTTTTGTTCTTATATTGCTTTTGTGTTCAATCATTCTTTCTCTTGCTGTCCTAGTGGACTCTCCGATATAAATTTTCCCACACGGACACTTCACATGTAAATAATATATGTAGTTAGACCCGTATAGAACCCTTTTATAATGTATTTCTTCTCATTATAAGGAGGATAGTCATGTCGCTGCAGCATGAGCTCTAGCTAGATTTTTTGTTACTACCTAGGTCAGTTCTAACTAATTTTTCTTGCAATTTTTTTTCCTCTCTTGCATGATTGCATTGGAGTGTCTTTGAATTCAAGGATGTCAGGGTTCCACCTTGAAAGAATGTGTCAATGTTTCTTAATGATGCGTAATACATCTTTACTTTGTGTATTGAATTCTGACATGCACATTAGTCATTGTTCCCTTTTCTTTGATTTTTTATTTTTTGGCCCCATTAGATCAGATCTAGGGATAGTTTTAATTTGTTCAATTTCCTTATCAATCAAATTTTTGGGTATCCACGAGCTAAAAATCTTTCACTCATTTCTCTTAATCTTTAATCAGCAAGTTTCTCATCTGAAACAATTTAGCAAACTCGCAACAATTGACTATGGGGGAGAGATTTAAGTAGTGATAGTGGTGGGTGGGCACTTTCATAGTGTAACATGCTGTTTTTTTCTTAAACAGATCTGTTTTAAATGAATTTCCTTATTTAATAACTCTGACATCCAGGAAGTCTAGATACTCCTCACTCCAGTTCAATTTAAATGTAATATGCCTAGTTGCAGCATTCAAATCTTCAACAAAATTATTTGGGGTTCCAATGTCGCCCAACCATACCCCGAAGATGTCATTGATATAACGCCACCATGTGATGCCATATCGAATGAACATCTCATTTGGTTAAATAAACTTTTCTTCATATATGTTCATGAAAATGTTTGCATAGTTTGGGGCGACATTGGAACCCATAGCAGTTCCTTGTAACTGCAAAAAGAAATCATCTTGGAACAGAAATGTATTTAATAATCGCAGAAAAAAGTCTGTTTGACTATCGTTATAATTATCATCAGGTTTCAATACAACATTGACTGAATTCATACCACTAGTGTGGGTTATAGATTTATATAGACTTCTGGTGTATGAGATCAATTTATCTGTTGGAAGCTGTAAATTATTAAGCTTGTCAAGAAAATCTCCAGTGTCTTTTAAAAAGGTGTTGGATTGTTCAATGAATGGGCGAAGAATTCTATCTAAAAATATAGAAATATTAGTAAATATAAAGTTGTGCTGGCAACTATGGGGCGGCCTGGGGGGTATCAACATTTTTATGAACTTTAGGGAGCGTATATATCACAGGTGTGTGGGGGGTTTCAGTTCTCAAAAAATTACTCACATTTTTACCAATAATGCTATGTTTTTTTGCTATTTTTACAACCATATCTATTTCCTTCTGTATCTGAAATATTGCGTTAAAATCTAGTTTCATATAAACATTTTTGTTTTTCAATTGTGATCTAATTTCATCAATGTAATATTCTTTGTTAAGCAAAACTACCTCCCCTCCCTTGTCGGCTCTTTTCAAAAATATGTCTGACCTTTCTTGTAAAGACTGAAGAGCTTTTATCTGTGTTGAGGAAAATTTATTTCAGTTCTTCTAAACTTTTTAGAAGCTAACTTTTTAGTTTGATTTGTAACTTTTCTATATCGTTTTGCACTAAAGATACCTATGTTTCAATGTTATGATTAGTAGCAGGTGGTATATAACAACTCTTTTTCCTTAATCCTAGTTTATTTAAATGGATTGTTGAACTCTCATTGTGACATGTATAAGATGACTCAAAATGTAAAGTCTTTAACCTTAGATACAAAAAATCTGTATAAATCTTTCTGAAGTTGAAAAAAGTTAATCTTTTTTTGGGCAAAAAGAAAGCCCTTTATCAGTTCATCATTAGTCAGTTCATGACAGGAGATGTTTATCACATTATTTTCAGTGTCACAGTGTCCCGCTTTAGCAAGCTCATTAAAGATTAAATCTCCCACTTCCAATTATGTTTTAGCAAGGCAAACCTTGTGGCTTAAGTTTTTGTCTGCTGTTATGGTTTCTAAGCGTAGACTGCTTTCTCACCCTTTTCAGTATATATTTCTGCTTGGGCCTCCACTGAATGCTATTATTGCCACAGCCTCTAGGGGTAAGGGAGCTTTTCTGCCCCAAGATGAAAAATCTAAGGGTAAGCTTAGATCTGCTGAGCATTTTTGGTAATTAAAAGTTCAGAAAGATTCCCGCTCTGTGCACAGTTCTGGCTATTCCAAATCCTCAAGGATGTCTCACTCTTCTTGGTCCAAAAACATACAGTCCAAGAAGTCTACCTAGATTCCAAGACTACATGATGATGATACGGCCCCCATACCAGATCAGTCTCTGGTGGAGGGCAGATTGAGTCTCATTCAAGAGGCTTAAGACATATCTGTTCAGGATTTCTGGGTATTGCAAATCATTTTCCAGGGGTATTTAATGAGTTTTCTTTCAAGGCCTCCTCAGATAAGATTTTTTTTTTTCTTGAGTGCTTAAAGGTCCTTTAAAGGCCCAAGGATTCTTGGCTTGTGGAAGATCTGGAATTAATGGGAGTGGTTACTCCAGTTCAACTTCAAAATTAAACCAGGGTTTTTTATTTAGAGCTACCAAAAAAGAGGGTACTTTTCATCCTGTTTTGGAACTCATACTATTAAACACATTTCTGAAAGTTCCTACTTTAACGATGGAGACATTTTGCATTTTACTTCATTTAGTGCAAGAATTCAGTTGCATATCCCTATACACAAGAATCATGCTGAGTTTCTAAGATTTGCTTTTCTGTATAAGTATTATCAGTTTGTGTCCCCCCCCCCCCCCTTTTGGTCTGGCTACAACAATTGAGCTCTGTTGTCTGTAGTTCCTTACTTGGACAACATTCTGCTTCAGGCTCATTCTTATCATCTGTATGTGTCTGACACTGTTTTTTCAGTTACTTCATAGTCATGGTTAGAAAATAATTCTTCCAAAAAGCTTATTAACTCCTCAAACTTGTGTGTCTTTTCTAGTGTTCATAATCAATTTTGTGACTATGTTTTTGTCCCTGACAGATCAGTGCAGAATGAAGCAGTAACAGGCCTGTGCACTTCTGCAATTGAATTCTTTACCTTCCCTTGCTCAGTACATGAAAGTTGTGGGTCTCATGGTGGCTGCCTCAGTTGCAGTTCCATTTGACAGATTTCACCTTCCAGACCTCCAATTGTAGATGCTGCATCAATGTAATGAATGGGGACCACAAGGATATGTCTCAGAGAATTTGTTTAGCTCACAAGACAACACGGGTTTTTGACTTGGTGGAAGACTCACTTAGCCTTGATTCAGGGAGCCTCCTTTCTTTGAGCAGTGTGGATAGTAATCTCCACAGATGCCAGCCTACTAGGTTGAGGTGCAGTGTTGGGGTTTCGGACAATGCAGGGAGTTTGATCTCCTCCGGAAGTGAGGTGACCAATACATATTCTGGAGCTCTGAACAATCTACAGGGCTCTCCAAAACTGGCCCAACCTCAGACATGAATATTTTCTGAGATTCTAGTAAGACATTATAGCAGCTGTGGCTTATGTTAGGGAGGAACTATCAGTTCCTTAGCAATGATGGAAGTATCTCACATCATCAGATGGGTGAAGAGTCATCATTGCAAGATTTCTGCCATCCACATACAGGTGTGAACAATTGAGGCAGACTTTCTCAGTCACCAGTCTCTTCACCTAGGGGAATGATCTTAGAATCAGGGAGTTTTTTTTAACCAGATTGTGAGACATAAAGACTGCTAGAGATCTCATAGAATCACAAACTGCCTCAGTATTGTGCCAGGTCTCAGGACCCTCTGGCTAATTAGATAGATGCCCTTGTGGTCCCTTGGTCGTTAAACCTGATTTACATTTTACCTCCATTTGTGTTTTCTATCCAGAGTGATAGTCAGAATCAAGAAAAAGCTCTGGCATGGCCTCACAGGTTTTGGTTTGTGGATCTGGTGCAGCTGTTTTTGTGCCCATCTTTGAGGCTTCCTCTAAGAAAGGATCTTCTCTTTTAAGGCCCTTTCTTTTATTACAAACTAAAAACTCTAAATTTGATGGCATGGCAATTAAAAGTTTAATTCTGTCTCAGAATTTTTTTTCTGACAAGGTTATTGATACACTGATTCATGCTAGGAAACCTGTTACCAGATGTATTTATCATAAAATCTGGAAAAAAAATGTTGTTTTTTTCAAAGATTACCATTAATTCTTTTAGAATTCCTAGAGTTCTTGAGTTCCTGTGGGATGGCTTAAAATAGATGAAGATGAATCTGCCAGTTCACTGACGGGTTAGATTCCAGCTCTTTGTATTTTTTTTCACATGAAAATTGCTAAAATTCCTTACTTTCAGGTCTTGATTCAGGCCCTGATTACAATAAAACCAGTTATTTGTCCATTTTCTCTTCCTTGGGATCTTAATCTGGTTTTGAGTGTTCTTCAAACTCCTCATTTTAAGCAGATGTATAGTTTAGACTTTTAGCTTTTACCCTGAACGTTTTTTTTCTTCTTCTAGCTATTTCTCCAGCTAGAAGGGTCTCAAGCTAGGGTCAGCTAGAAAGTGTTGTCATGCAAACTTCTTTTTCTGATTTTTTCACCAGGATAAGGTTGTTCTTCGCAGTAGCTATACTTTTCTTCTTAAGGTGGTATCTACAGACACTATTAATAAGGAAATGGTGGTTCCTTCTTTTTTTTTTCTAGCTCCTACAAATTATAAGGAATGCACAAATGATTTCATAGTTTCTTCATCTCTTTTTGTTCATTTATCTGGAAGTCAGAAAGTTCAGAAAGGTCAGAAAGCTACAGCTATTACTTTATCGGGTTGGTTTACAGCCTTAATTCACAAGGCTTATTTGTTAGTGGGGAAAACTATCCCTGAGCACATTACTGCCCATTCCACTAGAATAGTTGCTACTTCTTGGGCCTTTCATAATGAGGCTTTATTGATCAGATTTGGCAGCTACTTGGTCTTCTTCACATACTTTATTCAAAGTTTTATCACTTTGATGTGTATGTTTACTTTAAGGATGCCTAAATAGTAACATCCTGTCTTAACTGTTTGCCCCTCACCTATTCACTGCAGTTTTGTGGACTCTATAACTTGGGTACTGATCCCCACACATGATGATTTATGAACTTTCACCATCTGATGAAAGAAAACAAAATTTTAAGGTTGCCTGAAAAATGAATTAGTTTTATGATGGTGACAGTACATGAGCCCCTCTCTTTCATTTTGTTCAGGTAACGGCAGTACTTGTTTCACACTTCTTTTCTTTTTTTCTCATCTACTTGGCTATATGTATGACTAAGAATCATGGAAAGGGGGAGGGATTTAAAGCTCTGATGTGTGGCCAGGGGGGAAATATTTCCGCACATGATAACTTTTTGGACTCTCACCATCATTAAATAAATATATTTATCAGGTAAGCATACATTTTGCTTTTATCTATGCCCCGATTCAAGGCCCTATCTTTAGCTAGGGTCGGCTATTTATACATGTATATATCTTTTTATATATATATATATATATATATATATATATATATATATTAATTATATTTATTAATTAAATAAACAATAGATAGAATAGATAGATAGATAGATAGATAGATAGATAGATAGATAGATAGATAGATAGATAGATAGATAGATAGATAAATATATATATTTATCTATTCTATCTATTGTTTATTTAATTAATTCAATTAAATACTAATTTTAGACTCTTTTTGCACATGCCCCTTAGAATTCAATTAGATGAGAGATTTAGCGCCCAGATGTGGAAGTGGGATGTTAGCACACCATAGCTCTACCATTTTTATGCTCCACTTGTAATCTAGGCCAATATTTGCAATATTTGTGTACTTTCAAGCTATGTTATGCAATTTACATGCAATTATATTTATTGAAATTGAACACAATGCCTGTTATATTTTCAGATGCTTTGAAGACATTGTGGATAAAAGTTTGCACTTATAGCAGGGATGTCAGGTAAGCTTAAACATATATTCCTTTCTAAAATAACTAATTGCTGTTATGACTAGGATGTTTGAAACTATATTGTGTTATTAACAAAATATAAGAAACTGAATTTAAGAATAAATGTAGTTAAAAAAAAACAACATTTTTTTAACAAATATTGCACAATATGTTATATTTATTACTGTGATCAATATACTCACTTAAACATTTAGGTGGTAAATACACCTGTTTTCTACCTCCTGATTTTAAGCTTTTAATTTAGAAACCCTGGAGCCCTGATGGCAGCAATTTCTGACATCTTTGTAAACCAGTTAATTGAGGTTAGCAACACAATTTGCATTCAATGCTTTTGTGGGAGCTATATAAGATAATCAAATTGCTGTACTTAATTGTATTAGTCTTTTTTTTCCCTTTGTCTTATTCATGTTTCTTATGTGGTGTATGTGTTTTTCAAAGATGTTTTAACACTATTTTAACTGACTGCTTATATATTTATTTTTCACAAAGCCTTTTAGTAATGTAGCCATCTTTTCCTTATATTCGCCAATATTCAGGGTTGCTGTCCTCTGTATAAATGAGCATTAAAATAACATTTCCCATAGATTTACTTGGTATTAGCTTTACCTACAATATTCATTGTATTTTGCCCACATTCATCTGCTCTCTATAAAACTCTCTGCTACATTCTTTACGGCCGTTAACTCTATGTGGTAACAGTGAATTGTATGAAATCATTCATTCTCTTGTTGAATAATAACAAAAATGGTATAAAAGGTGGTAACTTGATTAATAAAAGCTCTCACACTGGAGAGATTATCTAAGAAGGCTGGTCAGTGCTGGTTAGCTTAAGAGCTGTTTATTGGGCTATGCGGGTAATGGGACAAATATAGGGAACTATAATTCTAAAAAAAAGCACACAAAGTTTTTGTGTGATTTCTATCCATTGAAGCAAGTTTTGGATCATTGAGCCATTGGAGACAATATAGTGGCAAGTTTTCAGGACCTTACTGGCAAATTAAGCTCAGGAATATTTATATACAGTATGATGAATAAAATATGCAATACACAAGCACTGGTTATGTGAGAGACATGAGTCTAGTTGTGGGAAAGATTTTACGTGATGATGTAAAGAGTCAGGTAGCTAAAATTCAATGAGCTCAAAACATTAAGGGCCAGATTACAAGTGGAATGTTATTTAAGATTCCCACTCGAGTGTTAACTGCACTAGAAGTCAGATTTTTACGCTCATCGGGTTGCGCTCGTATTACAAGTTGAAAGTAAACATTTTTCGCTTACCCACAATAATGATTCCCCCATAGAAGTCAATGGAGCAAAACAGTGGAAAAAAAACTAAAACCCTACTCTCATGCAAACCCGATCACATATACTCAAGTGAGCTAGCCCAACATGAAAATATGAATAATTCACATTCCAATGTTCTTCACATAGAAGAATATGTTATATGTATTCATAAATAGATATCTCTATATATATTTGACTGTATTTTGGTACAATATATAGCTATACCTATTTGTAAACATGATTATATATAGGTAACGATATATACAGATATATATATATATATGTATATATATATATATATATATATATATACACAAAGCAAGGAAGGGGACTACACTCTCAGACTGGACTAGGTACACATCCTATGACCATGCAACATGCACAGCCCTAGGTGCTCAATAGCACTCAAAGGTAGCTGTACCGTCCCCAGAGTCCCAGGCAGTTAACCCCAGATATGTCTGGGTGCAAGCCCCATCGGGAAAATTACAAAACACACAGATGAAGTCTAGCACTCACTTGCAAGTACTTAGTTAAGATTAAAAGCAAAACTGAAAGAGTTAGTTTCTGCATCTGGCCAAATAAGACAAGCCCAGGTACCACGTCATGGTCTCTCCCAAAACCTGGGTCCCTAGTACAGCCATACAATGCAAGCTCTCAATAAAACAAACTGTGAACAAGTCAAGGGTTCACAGACTTATGTAATCACCCTAGGCACCCAAGGGGACTGCACTCTCAGACTGGACTGGGTACACATCCTATGACCCTGTAACATGCACAGCCCTTGGTACTCAATAGCACTCAAGGTAGCTGTAACATCCCCAGAGTCCCAAGAAGTTAACCCCAGAGATGTCTGGGTGCAAGACCCATAGCAAAAATTACAAATCAAACTAACACAACACACATAGGAAGTCTAGCACTCACTGGCAAGTTCTCAGCTAAGATTAAAAGCAAAGCTGAAATGGCACAAGCCCAGGTACCACGTCAAGGTCTCTCCCAAAACCTGGGTCCCTTATACAGCCATACAATGCAAACTCTCAATCAAACAAACTGGGAACAAGTCAAGGCTTTACAGACTTACGGAAGGGGACTGCACTCTCAGACTGGACTTGGGGACTGCACTCTCAGACTGGACTTGGTACACATCATATGAGCCTGCAACATGCACAGCCCTGGGTGCTCAATGGCTGTATTAGGGACTCAAGTTTTGGGGGAGACCTTGATGTGGTATCTGGGCTTGTCCCACTTGGAAAGATTTGGTAATTCAGTCTTCCAGTTTTGCTTTTAATCTTAGCTGAGTACTTGCAAGTGAGGCCTAGACTTCCTATGTATGTTGTATTATTTATTTTTTTAAATTTCCCTATGGGCCTTGCACCCATACTTGTCTGGGGTTAACTGCCTGGGACTCTTGGGATGGTACAGCTACCTGTGAGTGCTATTGAGCACACAGGGCTGTGCATATTGTAGGGTCATAGGATGTGTACTTAGTCCAGTCTGAGAGTGCAGTCCCGTTCCATGCTTTGTATATGTCTAGGGTGATTACATAAGCCTGTGAACCCTTGACTTGTTCCCAGTTTGTTTGATTGAGAGCTTGCATTGAATGGCTGTATTAGGGTCCAGAGGCATAACTAGAAACCACAGGGCCCAGGTGCAAGAATCTAAGAAGCCCCCCACCCATCCCCCCACAAAAAAATGAATTTGATACATATCTTTAAAAAAAAAAAAAAAAACATTTAACACAGAAGAAATATGTGAATCAGATTAGATGTCTGCAAAAGGAGGTACCCTGTGCCCACAGTCTGTGAAATGGTCTGACCCCCCTATTACTGTATATTGTGACACTGCTTAACCTACCAGTACTGTATATAATCAGTGACACAGTCTGTAATCTGCCAGTGAGATGTCTGGCCTGCCCCTACCTGCCCCAGTACTTTATAAAGTAACCACAGTAGTCTGTGACATAGTCCAGCCCCCCTGTACTGTATATAGTGGTACTATATAGTGACACTGTTTACCCCCTCCCACATGCTGTAGTAACAAGGTCTGTAATTTGCTTGTTCCACAAACATACACACACATATATACATGCATAAATACACACACAGTCACATACATACATACATACATACACACACACACACACACACACACATAAACACCAATGGGTAAAACAGAAAGACTAACCCCTGTTACGCCCCTGTTAGCGTCCCAGGTTTTGGGAGAGACCTTGACGTGGTACCTGGGCTTGTCCCATTTGGCCACATGTGGTAACTAACTCCTTTTCCAGTTTTGCTTTTAATCTTAGCTAAGTACTTGCAAGTGACTTCCTCTGTGTGTTATATATTATATATATATATATATATATATATATATATATATATGAATATCTATTTAGAAATACATAGAACATATTCTGCTATGTGCAGAACTTTAGAATGTAAAAGGTTTACAGTACATACACATTATTAAATATGAATATTGCATAAATATGCTTTAACATGTTTTCATCTATTTAACTGCAAAGGGCTCCAATTTACACACACATATATATATATATATATATATATATATACACACACATAAAAACACATAAAAACACCCAGCACTCACCAGCTAGCTCACAGCTAAGATAAAATCACAACTGGAAAGGTTAGTTACCGCATCTGGCCAAATGGGAAAGCTCAGGCACCACGTTAAGGTCCTTTCCACTGCTTGAGTCCCTAACACAGCCACACCATCATGCGAGCTCACAAAGCCAAACAAACTGAGAACAAAGAAGGGGTACACAGGTGGATGTAATCACCCAGAGAAAATACAAAACATGGAAGGGAACTGCACTCCAAGACCAGACCAGGTACACATCCTGTGACTCAGCAACATCCAGCCCTGGGTGCTAAATAGCACTCCAAAAAAGCTGTGATGTCACCAGAGCCACAGGCTGTTAACCCCAGTCCGGAATGGGTGCAAGAAACAAGGGGGATTACAAACAAAAAGTAATATAACACATAAAAACACCCAGCACTCACCAGCTAGCTCACAGCTAAGATAAAATCACATATATACATATACATATATATATATATATATATACATATGTATTTATGTTTATATGTGTATATAGGTCTGTAACTACATGTGTACACATATACAGGGAGTGCAGAATTATTAGGCAAGTTGTATTTTTGAGGATTAATTTTATTATTGAACAACAACCATGTTCTCAATGAACCCAAAAAACTCATTAATATCAAAGCTGAATATTTTTGGAAGTAGTTTTTAGTTTGTTTTTAGTTTTAGCTATTTTAGGGGGATATCTGTGTGTGCAGGTGACTATTACTGTGCATAATTATTAGGCAACTTAACAAAAAACAAATATATACCCATTTCAATTATTTATTTTTACCAATGAAACCAATATAACATCTCAACATTCACAAATATACATTTCTGACATTCAAAAACAAAACAAAAACAAATCAGTGACCAATATAGCCACCTTTCTTTGCAAGGACTCTCAAAAGCCTGCCATCCATGGATTCTGTCAGTGTTTTGATCTGTTCACCATCAACATTGCGTGCAGCAGCAACCACAGCCTCCAGGACACTGTTCAGAGAGGTGTACTGTTTTCCCTCCTTGTAAATCTCACATTTGATGATGGACCACAGGTTCTCAATGGGGTTCAGATCAGGTGAACAAGGAGGCCATGTCATTAGATTTTCTTCTTTTATACCCTTTCTTGCCAGCCACGCTGTGGAGTACTTGGACGCGTGTGATGGAGCATTGTCCTGCATGAAAATCATGTTTTTCTTGAAGGATGCAGACTTCTTCCTGTACCACTGCTTGAAGAAGGTGTCTTCCAGAAACTGGCAGTAGGACTGGGAGTTGAACTTGACTCCATCCTCAACCCGAAAAGGCCCCACAAGCTCATCTTTGATGATACCAGCCCAAACCAGAACTCCACCTCCACCTTGCTGGCGTCTGAGTCGGACTGGAGCTCTCTGCCCTTTACCAATCCAGCCACGGGCCCATCCATCTGGCCCATCAAGACTCACTCTCATTTCATCAGTCCATAAAACCTTAGAAAAATCAGTCTTGAGATATTTCTTGGCTCAGTCTTGACGTTTCAGCTTGTGTGTCTTGTTCAGTGGTGGTCGTCTTTCAGCCTTTCTTACCTTGGCCATGTCTCTGAGTATTGCACACCTTGTGCTTTTGGGCACTTCAGTGATGTTGCAGCTCTGAAATATGGCCAAACTGGTGGCAAGTAGCATCTTGGCAGCTGCACGCTTGACTTTTCTCAGTTCATGGGCAGTTATTTTGCACCTTGGTTTTTCCACACGCTTCTTGCGACCCTGTTGACTATTTTGAATGAAACGCTTGATTGTTTGATGATCACGCTTCAGAAGCTTTGCAATTTTAAGAGTGCTGCATCCCTCTGCAAGATATCTCACTATTTTTGACTTTTCTGAGCCTGTCAAGTCCTTCTTTTGACCCATTTTGCCAAAGGAAAGGAAGTTGCCTAATAATTATGCACACCTGATATAGGGTGTTGATGTCATTAGACCACACCCCTTATCATTACAGAGATGCACATCACCTAATATGCTTAATTGGTAGTAGGCTTTCGAGCCTATACAGCTTGGAGTAAGACAACATGCATAAAGAGGATGATGTGGTCAAAATACTCATTTGCCTAATAATTCTGCACTCCCTGTATATATATATATATATATATATATATATATATATATATATATATATATATATATATATATATATATATATAGGCAAATATATTTAAACATGTAAATGTATGTATGTCTATGTTAAAGCCCATTGCCTGTCTTTTTTTATCACCTGAGACCACATATATTTGAGCCATTCTAACTTTTTTTGTGCAATTTTATCAGATGGTGTTATGAGTGTAACTGTGTACTTTTACATGTGTTTTTGATGCGTTTTGTGACACTTTTTTGTTTTGCAAAACAGTTAACCAGAGCTCTGAGGTTGCACTAACCTGACGTGTTAACTTCAATTGTGCTCAAGCGATCGCGTTTACATTTAACTTGTAATACAAACAAAAAACTCAATGCGCACAAACACCTGTGATAAACCCCTTTTCGCTTGCGTATAACTGTTAGCACTCCACTCTTAATCTAGCCCTAAATAAATAAGTAAAATGCAGTTACATTTAAAGTAACTGTCCAAGAAAGAAAGAAAAATATTAGAAGCAGATCATTAACATATGCATATTTAGTTGAAGTGTTTTAAATGAATGTGTCCTAACCTTTCATGAATTTTAACAATTTAAAATTCAGAAAATTTTACACTATGATATGAAGAGGCGGCTGGACAACATTCGATGAGCCTAAATATATAAAATAAAATATAAAGCAACTGTGTAATAACATGTGTGAATAGGCCAGGTGTTTCCTCTGGGTGGGAATGAGTCAGTTCTGAGTAGTGTGATAAAAAAGAGAATATATACCTATATATATATATATATATATATATATATATATATATATATATATATGTATATATATATATATATGTATATATATATGTATATATATATATATATATATATATATATATATGTATATATATATATATATATATATATATATATATATATATATATATATGTATATATATATATACCGTATATATATATATATATATATATATATATATATATATATATATATATATATATATATATAAACAGGGAGTGCAGAATTATTAGGCAAGTTGTATTTGTGAGGATTAATTTTATTATTGAACAACAACCATGTTCTCAATGAACCCAAAAAACTCATTAATATCAAAGCTGAATAGTTTTGGAAGTAGTTCTTAGTTTATTTTTAGTTATAGCTATTTTAGGGGGATATCTGTGTGTGCAGGTGACTATTACTGTGCATAATTATTAGGCAACTTAACAAAAAACAAATATATACCCATTTCAATTATTTATTTTTACCAGTGAAACCAATATAACATCTCAACATTCACAAATATACATTTCTGACATTCAAAAACAAAACAAAAACAAATCAGTGACCAATATAGCCACCTTTCTTTGCAAGGACACTCAAAAGCCTGCCATCCATGGATTCTGTCAGTGTTTTGATCTGTTAACCATCAACATTGCGTGCAGCAGCAACCACAGCCTCCCAGACACTGTTCAGAGAGGTGTACTGTTTTCCCTCCTTGTAAATCTCACATTTGATGATGGACCACAGGTTCTCATGTTTTTCTGCTTGAAGGATGCAGACTTCTTCCTGTACCACTGCTTGAAGAAGGTGTCTTCCAGAAACTGGCAGTAGGACTTCGTGTTGAGCTTGACTCCATCCTGAACCCGAAAAGGCCCCACAAGCTCATCTTTGATGATACCAGCCCAAACCAGTACTCCACCTCCACCTTGCTGGCGTCTGAGTCGGACTGGAGCTCTCTGCCCTTTACCAATCCAGCCACGGGCCCATCAATCTGGCCCATCAAGACTCACTCTCATTTCATCAGTCCATAAAACCTTAGAAAAATCAGTCTTGAGATATTTCTTGGCCCAGTCTTGACGTTTCAGCTTGTGTGTCTTGTTCAGTGGTGGTCTTCTTTCAGCCTTTCTTACCTTGGCCATGTCTCTGAGTATTGCACACCTTGTGCTTTTGGGCACTCCAGTGATGTTGCAGCTCTGAAATATGGCCAAACTGGTGGCAAGTGGAATCTTGGCAGCTGCACGCTTGACTTTTCTCAGTTCATGGGCAGTTATTTTGCGCCTTGGTTTTTCCACACGCTTCTTGCGACCCTGTTGACTATTTTGAATGAAACGCCTGATTGTTCGATGATCACGCTTCAGAAGCTTTGCGATTTTAAGAGTGCTGCATCCCTCTGCAAGATATCTCACTATTTTTGACTTTTCTGAGCCTGTCAAGTCCTTCTTTTGACCCATTTTGCCAAAGGAAAGGAAGTTGCCTAATAATTATGCACACCTGATATAGGGTGTTGATGTCATTAGACCACACCCCTTCTCATTACAGAGATGCACATCACCTAATATGCTTAATTGGTAGTAGGCTTTCGAGCCTATACAGCTTGGAGTAAGACAACATGCATAAAAAGGATGATGTGGTCAAAATACTCATTTGCCTAATAATTCTGCACTCCCTATATATATATATATATATATATATATATATATATATATATATATGTTCCACTGGATTGTCCCCACAAATAGCGCAAAAAATCTCCAAAATAAAGTAAAACTTCCTTTATTGTGATTACAAAAGTAAAAACATGACAGCCTACACACAGCTGTAATAAAGCACTAAGTATAAAAACACAGTATCAGTTATCTGGACCACACGCAGACATGTTTCGTGCGGTTGCGCACTTGATCACTGCTTGAAAGCAATCCTGATCACTCTTGCTTTATAGCACTTTTCTTAAAGAGACATTTGTAAATGATAGACACTGTGTTATTTTTCACTGATTACGATTTACTTTTCATTTTTGAAGGAGACACAGATCAAGTAAAAGATTTCTGTGCTTACCTTAATAGTAACAGGTGTGGGTTGAAATTCACAGGAGAACAAAGTACAGAGTCAATAGACTTTCTAGATCTTACGTTAAAAGCAGATATAGAACATGAAAAAATAATCTCTATACTTTACAGAAAGCCAACAGCAGGCAATACTACACTTCTATACAAATCATGTCACCCTAGACACGTGCTAAAAGGAATCCCAAAGGGTGAATTTATTAGGGCTAAAAGAAATTGCTCTAAGGAGGAAGATTATACTAAGCAGTGTACAATCATTGAAGAAAGACTAAAACAGAGAGGATATAGTGAAGATACTCTCATTAAAGCAAAAGAAAGTGTACAACAAAAAACAAGGGAGGATTTACTAAAATACAAAAGGAAAGATGTAAAAATGAGGGACACTGAGAAACCTAGGTTTATTACTACCTATAGTAGTGGTTTTAAAAACATCAGTTAAATCATTAAAGATACTGTCCCTGTACTATACTCAGATCCAGTACTAAAAACTATAATGAAAGAGGGTGTAGATATTATACCCAAAAGAGGAAAAACACTTTCAAATTACCTCTCTCCATCTAACCTTCCAATAAAACACAACAAATGCTGGCTAAAAGAAAGAAAGGGATTCTTTAGATGTAGGAGAAATATATGTAAAACCTGTAACCATGTCATTGAGGGTGATAGTTTTTCTTCATCTGCCACACAGCAAGACTATAAAATTAAATACTACATAAATTGTTCAACTACACATGTAGTATACTTACTAACGTGTGATCTCTGTAAAATTAATTATGTAGGTAAAACTAAGCGAAGCATTAAAGATAGGTTCCTGCAGCACCTAAGATCAATAGAGGATGATGATACCGACACACCAGTGTCTAGGCATTTCAAAAGTCAACATAATTCAGATGTGTCTCTATTAACCCCTTAATGACCACAGCACTTTTCCATTTTCTGTCCGTTTGGGACCAAGGCTATTTTTACATTTTTGCGGTGTTTGTGTTTAGCTGTAATTTTCCTCTTACTCATTTACTGTACCCACACATATTATATACCGTTTTTCTCGCCACTAAATGGACTTTCTAAAGATACCATTATTTTCATCATATCTTATAATTTACTATAAAAAAAAATATAAAATA
Source organism: Bombina bombina (assembly GCF_027579735.1). Lineage (NCBI taxonomy): Eukaryota > Metazoa > Chordata > Amphibia > Anura > Bombinatoridae > Bombina > Bombina bombina. Next base: position 1,172,790,287 of record NC_069500.1, read on the forward strand.
TGAGGAAAAATTGAAAAAAACACACTTTTTCTAACTTTGACCCCCAAAATCTGTTACATATCTACAACCACCAAAAAACACCCATGCTAAATAGTTTCAAAATTTTGTCCTGAGTTTAGAAATACCCAATGTTTACATGTTCTTTGCTTTTTGTGCAAGTTATAGGGCCATAAATACAAGTAGCACTTTGCTATTTCCAAACCACTTTTTTCCAAAATTAGCGCTAGTTACATTAGAACACTAATATCTTTCAGGAATCCCTGAATATCCCTTGACATGTATATATTTTTTTTTAGTAGACATCCCAAAGTATTGATCTAGGACAATTTTGGTATATTTCATACCACCATTTCACCGCCAAATGCGATCAAATACAAAAAATCGTTCACTTTTTCACAAATTTTTTCACAAACTTTTGGTTTCTCACTGAAATTATTTACAAACAACTTGTGCAATTATGGCATAAATGGTTGTAAATTCTTCTCTGGGATCCCCTTTGTTCAGAAATAGCAGACATATATGGCTTTGGCGTTGCTTTTTGGTAATTAGAAGGCCGCTAAATGCCACTGCGCACCACAAGTGTATTATGCCCAGCAGTTAAGGGGTTAATTAGGGAGCTTTTAGGGAGCTTGTAGGGTTAATTTTAGCTTTAGTGTAGTATAGTAGACAACCCCAAGTATTGATCTAGGCACATTTTGGTATATTTCATGCCACCATTTCACCGCCAAATGCGATCAAATTGAAAAAAAAGTTAAATTTTTCACAATTTTAGGTTTCTCACTGAAATAATTTACAAACAGCTTGTGCAATTATGGCACAAATGGTTGTAAATACTTGTCTGGGATCCCCTTTGTTCAGAAATAGCAGACATATATGACTTTGGCGTTGCTTTCTGGTAATTAGAAGGCCGCTAAATCCTGCTGCGCCTCACACGTGTATTCTGGCTAGCAGTGAAGGGGTTAATTAGGGAGTTTGTAGGGAGCTTGCAGGATTAATTTTAGCTTTAGTGTAGAGATCAGCCTCCCACCTGACACATCCCACCCCCTGATCCCTCCCAAACAGCTCCCTTCCCTCCCCCACCCCACAATTGTCCCCACCATCTTAAGTACTGGCAGAAAGTCTGCCAGTACTAAAATAAAAGGGTTTTTTAAAAAATAAATAATTTTTTTTAGCATATTTACATATGCTAGGGTGTAGGATCCCCCCCTTAGCCCCCAACCTCCCTGATCCCCCCCAAAACCGCTCTCTGACCATCCCCTCTGCCTCATTGGGGGCCATCTTGGGTACTGGCAGCTGTCTGCCAGTACCCAGTTTGCAAAAAAAAAGGGCTTTTTTATATTTATTTGTCTTTTTTCTGTAGTGTAGCTTCCCCCCCCACACAGACAAACCCCCACCACCTTGCTGATCTTTTTTTTTTTAACAAATATTAGGGCATTTAAACATTTTTGCTAACACATTTTCTGTAGTGTAGCGGTTCCCACCCGCTCCCTCCCCGTGCACGCGCCCGCCCCCGCTCATCCCCGCCCACGATCCCGCCCCCCCTGCACATAACCAGGGCCATCGATGGCCGCCACCCGCCTCCCGGTCCGGCTCCCACCCACCAACGCAGGGAACCACCGATCTCCGGTGCAGAGAGGGCCACAGAGTGGCTCTCTCTGCACCGGATGGCTTAAAAAAGTTATTGCAGGATGCCTCCATATCGAGGCATCACTGCAATAACCGGAAAGCAGCTGGAAGCGAGCAGGATCGCTTCCAGCTGCTTTCCAAACCGAGGACGTGCAGGGTACGTTCTCAGGCATTAACTGCCTTTTTTTTGAGGACGTACCCTGCACGTCCTCGGTCGTTAAGGGGTTAAAAATACAAGGTATTGATCATGTTCCTCTATGGAAACGAGGAGGAGACAGAGAAGATAAACTCAATAAACGTGAAGTCTTTTGGATTTTCACATTAAAAACATGTAATCCACTAGGGCTTAATATGCGTAGAGATCTGGATCTATTTGTGAACTAATATCTATTCAACAGTTTGATAAGAAGAATACCAAAAAAATTGAAGGAAAAATAATGTATGGCCATCATATAAGTATTAATCAATTGTTTTTTACACATATCTTAATTTTTTTCTAGAAACAAATACAACAATTACTGTATGTCATACAGAATTATTTTGTTATATATGAATTACATCCAAACACTATAGTTGAAGGATTACAAGTTTATTTAACTATACAAGATATATTCTAGATATTAAGCAAAATAAAAATGAACATTAACACAAAAAAATCGATAGATCGATACATTAAATTCATTTAAATTTAAAATTTACAAAATGAGATAATAGAGATAACTTCTAATAGTTTAAATAATGTTTAATAGTTAATATTAAGTTAACAAACACTATTACTACTCAAGTAATAAAATCATTGTTTATAATGTATGAAATAATTTTTTGAAAAATGTTCTTCAACAAAGGATTGGCAGTAATCAGTGAAAAATAACACAGTGTCTATCATTTACAAATGTCTCTTTAAGAAAAGTGCTATAAAGCAAGAGTGATCAGGATTGCTTTCAAGCAGTGATCAAGTGCGCAACCGCACGAAACATGTCTGCGTGTGGTCCAGATCACTGATACTGTGTTTTTATACTTAGTGCTTTATTACAGCTGTGTGTAGGCTGTCATGTTTTTACTTTTGTAATCACAATAAAGGAAGTTTTACTTTATTTTGGAGATTTTTTGCGCTATTTGTGGGGACAATCCAGTGGAACATATCTCTATTTTCTAAGACGCTGACTACAGACCGGCTCAGTCTCCACAGCTGCAGATCTCTACACACTCTGACTCATTTGCTCCCCAGCGTGTTACCGGACAGTGAGCATTTTTCAGGTACCCTTGAGACAATATTCTTGATAGTCTGTGTGTGCGCTTTTTACCTACAAAGTGTTCTATTATATATATACTTATATACATATATGTAAATATGAGATATATTAATTCTTAAATCCATGTGCCTGAATGGGAGTCAACTTGGTTTATAAACTCTCTTTGTAACCAGACATATCCTGTTGAGTATTGCTATTTTCATTTGCTTGAAGTCAGGACGACATCTAAAAGACAAAAAGAGAGGCACCTCCTTGTGTGTATCGATAATGGTAAGCTGGTAGAACCCAAATTCCAATCCCCAAGACACAGGTTACTCAGAAAAGTTGCAGCACCCTATTGGGTTGTTTGAAACAGACTGAGGTCTCACAGCACCTTAGCTCACTGTACTTCCCTTCCCTTGATCACTGGAATTTCTGGTAGAATGTTCCCCACATTGGCGCCAAACAAAAGTGGATCTGGCATCCGTCAGGATATAAAACTCAAGGGGTTATATGACAGCAACTTTTGTGAGTACCCTGTGTCTTGGGGATTGGAATTTGGGTCTACCTGCTTACTATTATCAATACACACAAGGAGGCACCTCTCTTTTTGTCTTTTATATATTGTCCTGATTTGACCACTCTGAAGTGGATTTTTGGAGAGAGCTGCCATTTTGATATTTCCATTATCAATAACTCTTTATATTGGTTCAACATATGTTATTCATTGAATGTTGGATTGCAATTGTAGCCAATTATACATATTGTAATTTTAAGTATACTGTTTGGCGCCCCCTATATGTAGCCCTCTAGGTGTTCAAAGAGTGTTATTATAAGTATATTGAAGTATCTTCTATACCAATGGTTTTCAAACCTATCCTCAAGCCTCCCCAATGGTTCAGGTTTTCTGGTTTACATTGTATGAGAGCAGGTAAAATAACCATGTTTACTTATCAGCTTAATTGTCAGAACCACTACAAATCTTAGTGACCCTTTAAATTTAGCAACATTCATGCAATGGTTATCCTGCTTAATGTGATGGATTTGTGACAATAGGGTTAACAACTATAGTATATAGCCAGAGTTAACCCCGTTGTCTTTTTATAGCCAAACAGTAAATACACACTGGTGCATCTGATACATGGTAGTTGTTTGGCAGAAAGTGGTTGTTGTAAGTAAGATATGAAAACCCTAGAGTTGCTACTCTTATACAACAAATCAATAATACTCAGTACACACTGTTAATTATTTAGAACAACAGATTGAGTGATGTACAGTTGGAGCAGAACGGTCTCTAGTACATCAGGTTAGGTGAACAGTAAGCAAATGAGTGTTATGAAGTGAGAAATAAAAGTTATTTTGATATTGCATACAACTTGACCCAGAGGTCTGTGACTTACAACCTGTTTGTAGCTTGTCCTGGAAGTCACTGAGTCGGCAGGAGTCGTGCAGTGGCGTCCTGTTGTAATCCCTGACTAGCGTGGAGCGGGACTGTGTGAGAGAATGTCCCCGGCTGCAGCTGATGACGTCAGGTACGCTCCGCTGAGCGTGGTGCAAGAAGGCAATAGTTCTAGATACTCTGCGTTCAGGAAGGAGAGAGGATAACTCGGCAAGGTTAGTTTAGCACTATGCGGCTGGTGAAAGCTTCTGTTCTACAGAGTAGGTGAACTTCAATAATCCAGCATTGAAGTGGTGGGAGGTACCTTTTATAATGATGAGTAGGAATACTTAAAGGAACAGGCATGTAGGAATTATGTGAGAGGATTACAAGAGACACCTGACATTAATATTTCACCTGTGCTCCAGTTCAGACAACCTCAAAATGTGGCCTGTTATGTAGGCCTGAGGACAGGTTTGAAAACCAGAGTTCTATACTGAAGTATGGAAAAGGTGGTACTATGTTTATCATGTTGCTGTAATCAGAACAAATTCTTGCATGTTTTGACATGTTTAAAATGCTCCTAGTGAGGCAATATATTTATTTATTTATATATGTGTGTGTGTGTGTGTGTGTGTAGAGAGAGAATACACCCAAAAAATCAAAATATAAAAAAATAAAAATAAATTATTTTTATTTATTTTAATTTTTACATTTTATATTTAGATTTTTTTTTTATATTTTGACTCTCCATATTTTTGGGATTTTTCTCTATAAAGATCTTTTATCCAATATCTGTTTTAATGTATGCGCATATATGTTCATTCCAATATTGATTTTATTCTTATGTTTTATGTCATTTTATATTCCAAATCAGACTTTATTCTGATTAGGCGCTCTCTATTCTATTTTAATAATAACCATTATTTGTCATCAAGTTAGGTGATCGTATCTTTGAGAACCTGTGTTTATAAATTGGTGTTGTATCTTTATTTGCTGTATATTTAGGCAATCCTATCATATCAACATCACACTATTGTTTTACATCCAAATTTATTGATTGCATTTATAGTAAGTTACTTATCAGTTCTTGTTAGTTTTGCCTACTTTACTGACTGGTACAAGACAGCTGAAACCACAGAGGACTGATAAGTATATTAAATGGTTAAAACCTTACTTCATTGCAGAGTCTGTGTTATAGCAAACAAAATAAATAATAATAATTAAAGAAGTCCCTAGTTTTAGATCTGTCTTAACAGAAGTTTGAAACTTAAAGGGACATAAAACACACTTTGGGATTATAATATAAAATGTTTAAATATGCATATATAAAAAAAATCAAAACAATATACTTTCATTATTTATTACGTCTTTTTTTGTAATTTGATAATTGTGCATTTAGAAAATGTAAAAATTAAAACTATTAACTGATGAATTCACAAGCCAGGAGGGGTCATCAGATAAGGAACCACAAAACAAGGAAAACTTTGCTAACAAAATGACTGTAATAATTTCTAATTGGCTCCTACAAATAAAACAAGGGTTGGGTGGTGTTTTGATACTGAAAGATGAGGAAAGCAGTGGTGGTTCTATGGGGTGTTGAGTTAGTGCTATGCACCCATATTCATTACTGTTGAGCTAATGAACTGCAAAAGTTCCAACTGCCTTGAATTTGAAGTAGTATGTAATTTTACATGCCCAGTGTTATTAGCAGAGCATGGAAATAAGTTAAAAAATTAAAAGCAAGAATATCTAATGGAAGTTTAAGCCCATCATCAGTACCCCTTACACTTGATATTTGTGGTCACCTTTTTTGCACCCCAAATGTCTTGAAACATTCATGAAGGAAATTGAAAGCCACTAATCATTTTATAATATAGTCAACTAATTATTTAGCATATTTAATTTTAATAAGTGCCCACATTGATTAAAACATAATTTTAAAACAATTGGCTGTGCACTGCAAGTGCCCAAAACCATTAGCAAAAGGAACACACTTTTGTATTTAAAAACAAATTACTGTGAATATTTCCAGACTTATCTTTTTCCTGTGCCTTTAATCAAACTAAAATATATCTTTATAGTTTCCTTGTGATAAAATAACTTTAAATAATTTAACTGTTTGCAAAAAAATATTTTAGTGGTTCGGTAAAGTATAGTAAAATAAAATTTATTATGCAGGTGAAAAATGCAATATCACAAACCAAGCACATTTAAATCATGCTACTGTGCTGACAGTGTTTTATTAACATCTGACAATAAAATTAGTCTCTAGTTGCATTTCGGTCCAATGATGTTGAGTTATTTAAGAATGTGGACTGTGAAGAAGAATGATAAACGAACCTAGCAATTTGGCAGAGTGCACTAATGATTCTTATTTTAATACCCTGTAAAGTGTAGAATCCCATTTGGGATTCCAATACAAAAAAAATGTTTTGCTGAGTTTTTAATGTTTACCCTAAAGGGATTGTTAAACTCTTTAACTGATTATTTCTCCAAAAAAATATATATTTTAGAGGTATATTTATCATAATGTTTAACTACAATGACACTTAGGTAAAAAAAAACTACAGATATAAATTATAATTAATTTCAAATGTGTGATGTCTGCATATTTCAGATGTATTGCAGTATATAAAAGCAGTGATATGTGTATACAAATAAATAAAACATGAGTAAAACCTCTAAAATTATTTATTTATTTCTACAAGCTTAAAGGGCCACTAAACCCAAAATCTTTCTTTCATGATTCAGATAAAGAATAGAAATTTAAACAACATTACAATTTACTTCCATTATTTATTTTGCTTCATTTTTTAAATATCCTTAGTTGAAGAAAAAGCAATGCCCAGTTTGAGCCAATCATAAGAGGCTTCTATGTGCAGCAACCAATCAGCAGCTAGTGAGCATATCTAGATATGCTTTTCATCAAAGAATATCAAGAGAATAAAACAAATTAGATAATATAAGTAAATTAGAAATATGTTTAAAATTGCAATCTCTTTCTAAATCATAAAAGAAAAAATGTGGGTGGCATGTCCCTTTAAAGGGACACTGAACCCACATTTTTTCTTTCATGATTCAGATAGAGCATGCAATTTTAAGCAACTTTCTAATTTACTCTTATTATCATTTTTTCTTCATTCTCTTGCTACCTTTATTTGAAAAGCAAGAATGTAAGTTTAGAAGCTGGTTCATTTTTGGTTCACAACCTCGGTTGTCCTTGCTGATTGGGCAGCATCAATAAACAAGATCCTATGACTAAGCGCCAGCAACAGCGCGAAACGCGTCAGGATCACCTCTATTCTGGATTCTTGTACTTATGAGGCATCCCTCATGTAAATTTTATCAATAAAGCAACTTATGAATTTTTCTTACCCCTGAGTGCACCGGATTCTTTTTGTTTTTTGTGTTTTGTTTTTTGTACCAATAAACAAGTGCTTAGATGCCATCTTTTTCAAATAAATATAGCAAGAGAACGAAGAAAAAATGATAATAGGAATAAATTAGGAAGTTGCTTAAAATGGCATGCTCTATCTGAATCATGAAAGAAAAAATTTGGGTGTAGTATCACTTTAAAAGAGATATATTTGTGTATGCTTAATACTATTATCTATCTATCTATCTATCTATCTATCAATCTATCTATCTATCATCTATCAATCTATCTACCATCTATCTATCTATCTGTCTGTCTGTCTGTCTGTCTGTCTATCATCTATCATCTATCTGTCTGTCTCAATCTGTCTCTCGGTCTCTCTGTCTATCTATATAGCTATCATCTATCTATCCCTGTCTGTCTGTCTCTATCTATCTGTCTATCTATCTTATCCATCTATATTGTCTACCTTCCTACCTATCTGTGTTGTCTTGGTGCCCTACTTAAAATTAACCCTAACCAATGCTCCCAGTGCTCTTAAAGGGACAGTCTAGGCCAAAATAAACTTTCATGATTCAGATAGAGCATGTAATTTTAAACAATTTTCCAATTTACTTTTATCACCAATTTTGCTTTGTTCTCTTGGTATTCTTAGTTGAAAGCTTAACCTAGGAGGTTCTTATGCTAATTTCTCAGACCTTGAAGCCCACCTCTTTCAGATTGCATTTTAACAGTTTTTCACCACTAGAGGGTGTTAGTTCACATATTTCATATAGATAACACTGTGCTCGTGCACGTGAAGTTATCTGGGAGCAGGCACTGATTGGCTAGACTGCAAGTCTGTCAAAAGAACTGAAAAAGGGGCAGTTTGCAGAGGCTTAGATACAAGATAATCACAGAGGTTAAAAGTATATTATTATAACTGTGTTGGTTATGCAAAACTGGGAAATGGGTAATAAAGGGATTATCTATCTTTTAAAACAATAAAAATTTTGGTGTAGACTGTCCCTTTAATCCTAGCAGAAATCTCCTTCACGCACTTAACCATCACCTAGATTATGAGTTTTGCGCTAAACAGGGTGCGAAACTAACACAACAAAAGTTGTGTTATTTTACCCTCCATAGCAATGCCATTACGAGTTTCTGAAAGCCTCCTTGTGTTCAAAAGAGCCAATAGGATGAGACCTACTGAAATCCTATTGGCTGTTCAAATCAGCCAATGGGATTTCAGTAGCTTTTTTTAAGGACTATTGGTAGTTTATTGTAGGCTAGGGAGTGTTTTTATTTTGGGGGGGCTTTTATTTTTATAGGGCTGATTAGGTGTAATTGTTTTTTTTTATATATTTCATTTATTTATTTTTTGTAATCTTAGCAGTTTTTTATTTTTTGTGATTTTAGTGTTAATTACTTTTGGTAAACTTAGATTTTTTTAATTTTTCGTAAAAGATTTGTTTTTTTTTTAGTTGTAATTTAGATTTTTAATTTTTTTCTTAGTGTCAGTTTTTTAAATTTGTAATTTAGATATTTTAATTGGTAGTATTTTTTATTTTATTAGATTAGTTATGTTAGGTTAATTTATAGTTTAATGATAGGTTTATATTTATTTCACGGATAAGTTTTTATTTATTTAAATATATTTTTATTGTAATTTTAATTTAAAGTTAGGGGGTGTTATGTTTAAGGGTTAATAGTTTAATTTAGTGTTTTGTGATGTGGGGGGACCCAAACCACCCAAAAATCTGCACTTTAGATTAAGTCTAACAGCAGCTACCCTATTAAAAGTTAACCCGAACTACAACAACCCACCTTCATTATCACAATGAATGGTCCCTGAGATTATTTTTCACCTTATGTTAACCATAACTTAAACAACACAACCTCATCTGCCTAAATTACCCTAACCATTAATAGCCAAAACCCCATACTGCAAGGTAACCCCAGTTGTGACAAGCCTCAATAAACTTCTCACTAAAAATGGAGTTTCTTAAAAAGATTGTTTAAAGGGACAGTACACTGTAAAATTGTTTTTATATGAATGTATTTTCAAAGACTTGTTATACCAGCTGCAGAGTATAAAATGTAGGAAAAAATTCATTTTTGGGTTTATTTGTGTATATGAAGTAACCACAGCCTATTACAATGGGTTGAGCTTCAGGTAATATCAGATCTCATTATGTTATCACTTTTATGTACACGGACTTGATTCTGTATCTTATATTTGTCTAGAAAACAAAAGCTCAATACATAGAGAGAACAATGGAAAAGTATCATTTTATTACTTAAATATCTTAAATATCCTGCACACCCCCCCCCCCCCACACACACACTGAGAGTGTAATCTCTTCTGCTGGCTGTGTTTACTTAGGCTATTCAACAGAATATATTCCAGTATAGAAACTTTCAGTATAGGTTGGGATACCACAGGCTAAATCAGCTATTGCAAATGCAAACATAGGGGTAAAGAAGCTACTTGTAAACAATTTAAAACACTCCAGCAGGTAAAATTAATCATTGGGAACAATTTAAATGGAAGAACAATTTGGGGTGAACTGCTCCTTTAAGGATTAGATAGCTGGAAAAGTTTAGACACCCCACTATTATGATTAATTAATAAAAGAGTGTTTTTATTTTAATTTATGTGTTTTTTTTTCAATGCTATACAGCCCCATTAAGGTCTGGAGAGTGGATTTGTATCACTTTATATCAAATTATAAAAAATAACTGTTAGTAAAATAATATAAAGCACATGTGTGCATGAAACAACCTCCTTCTTCTGCACATGATATTATTGTACTGTCCTCACTAACTGATAGTTAGACAATAGCTAGATAGCTAGGCTTAACAAACCAGACAGAATAGCTTTGTGTTTATTCCAAACTGATTTTACTTCTGAATAGTTATTTTGTAAAACTGCAATACAATAAGAAAAGTTGAAATTACAATATGTAGTTACACGTGGTGCTTATAATACATACAATAATACATGTTTCTAACACAGAGAGCTTACATTTAAACCTTACAGCAAATAGCAATGCAATTCAAATATACAATGAACTCTTAGCAAACAATAAATAACTTACAGGCATATGTATATCTAGAGGCAAATATGAAGAGTTGATTTCCATTCTTCTTGAAGCTAAGATGGCTGCTGAGAAACTGAAAGTAAAACTTTTTATTAACAAACTTTATTAACACTTCCTGTTTCATTCTTGAGAGGAACCAAGCTTTAATTGCAACATGAAACCACCAGATGTCATCAACATAATAAGCATGTAATAGACAGAACACTCCCCGCCTGGTATAAACATAGACCACTATTACATGATCTATAAATTATTATTAAATTCAACCAGATAACATTTACTTTGAAAAAGAACAATCAAATCTGACACAGGTCTGAGGTATACTTTAGCAGTCCCTTGTTTAATGATTTTGACCTCTACTTTGCGAATTTTACCATCACCACTAGGAATGGTTTTTACAATAAGACCCATTGGCCATTCATTGCGCTTTACTTGAGAGTCTTTCAACAATACAAGCTCTCCTTCTTGAACGTTTTGTTTCACCTTCCATTTTCTATATTTCCATGTTTGGATACATTTGATAAACACTGTTTCAGCTTGCAAGAAATCTATGGAATGGCATAACCCTTTGCAGCAATGCCAGCCTGTACATGACTCCTTTTGAGTGCTGCTGGAAAATGACTTGACAATGTGAATTTGTGTTGCTATACCTCTCACAGGGGACTTCCACTTTGAGAATCTGAGAAATCTATGTGAGTCTAGCTGGCGTTCATACACTCCAGTTTTTAAAGCTGTCACTTCAGGTCTGATCTCACTGTCAGAATCTGGTTCAATGAGGTCAAATACTTCAGCTTCAGATTGATCACCTGAATCTGCCTGATGTAAGAAATCTGGGTCTGAGAACCAGTTGGTATGTTTTAGGTGAGCTGCCTGAATTGGTCTAGTACCATGATCTGCTGGATTCTGACTGGTGTTAATATAATGCCACTGATCTGGATTAGTAGATTTTATAATACAAATTATTCTGTTTGAGACATATACATGAAATCTCCTACAAGTATTGTGAATATAACCTAACACAATTTTGCTATCAGTGTAATATTTAACTGCATAAAGTTCAATGTCCATTTCTTCAGTAATAAGTTAAGCTAGCTCAACTGACAAAACAGCTGCACATAATTCTAGACTTGGCACTGTATGGGATAGTCTTGGAGCTAGTTTAGATTTGCCCATAATAAAGCCTACATGACATTGACCACTGCTGTCTATGACTCTGAGATATGCCACAGCTGCTATCGCTACAGTAGAAGCATCAGAAAAAAACACATACCTCCTTTCTCATTGTGGACGATAGTGACACCGGCACATAGGGTCTGGGAATACTGAGATCTTCAAGATGGATAGGGTCTTCTGTCCATGCTCTCAATTAAGCTTCTCTATCTGGTATGAGTGGGGAATCCCAGTCACATTGGTCTGTTGAGAGTTCTCTGACTAAAGATTTACCTTGCATAGTGATTGGAGATGCAAACCCAAGTGGGTCATAAAGGCTGTTTACTGTAGCCAGGATACCTCTCAGTGTGAAAGGTTTTACCTCTTTGGACACTTGAAAAGTGAAACTGTCGGTCTGTAAGTTCCAACTTACTCCTAAACTCCTTTGGAGGGGTAGAGGATCGACACCTAAAACAAGGTCCTTTAGATCTTTAGCTCTGTCATCTGCAGGAAATGCTTCCATTACTGGACTTTTGTTGGATGCCATTTTGTGTAGCTTGAGATTTGATCCTGCGAGCATGTCCTTAGCTCTCTGCAGGAGACTGACTGCTTCAGCTTCAGTAGGCACAGATGCGAGTCCATCATCTACATAGAAATTCCTCAAGATAAACTGTTCTACATCCTCGCCATACTCACTCTTTCCTTGCTTTGCTATTTGTCTTAGACCATAAATGGCTATCGCTGCGGAAGGGCTGTTCCCAAAGACATGTACCTTCATCCTGAACTCTGTAATCTCCTTGTTAAGGTCATTGTCACGAAACCAAAGAAATCTCAAATAGTTACGGTGATCTTCTCTTACCATGAAACAGTAAAACATTTGTTGTACATCAGTGGTAATTGCAACTTGCTCTTTGCGGAAATGTAAAAGGACACCTAGTAGTGTATTATTTAAATCAGGCCCACTGAGGAGTGTGTCATTCAGTGAGATGCCTTCAAACTGAGCACTTGAGTCAAAAACTACTCTGATCTGTCCTGGCTTCTGAGGGTGATAGACACCAAAGATTGGTAGGTACCAACACTCCTCACCTGCTTCCAATGGTGGGGCAGGTTCTGCTTGGTCATGGTCAAAGATCTTTTGCATAAAGTTAATAAAATGTTCTTTCATTTCAGTTTTTTTCACAAAGGAATGCTGTAGAGCAAGTAGTCTTTTCTGGGCTTGCTCTAAGTTGTTTGGTAGTCTAAGACGAGGTGAGCAAAATGGTAGGGGTGCTACCCAGTAATTTGCTTCAGCAATAAACATCTATTTTTCAACTACACGAAGGAACATACCATCTTGAATAGACGTAGCAGGTTTGTCATCGTTTGGAGTAGTAACAAACACATTATCATCTAAACTGCCCACATTGTGAGTTGCAGTTCCTAAATAACACAATGAGGGCGTGTATGACTGTTGTCTACAAGCATTAAAAGTCTCTTTTACCTGTATATAGCTAGTGCATGGACTGAACAGAGAAGTGCGTCCACTAGGCAACACATTTGTCTTGAAAGAGTTCACATCTGCTGGTCTATGAGCTCCTCCTAAGCATACTTCCCCAATTATGACCCAACCTAAGTCTAAATGTTGTGCATAAGGACTATTGTGAGGCCCATTAATCTGCTCACGTACTTTGTGCACCTTCAGAATGTCTCTTCCTAACAAGAGAAGTATTTGTGTGTTAGGGTCAAGTGCTGGGATCTTGTCTGTTAATGATTTCAGGTGAGTGAAATGCTGTGTAATCTCAGGTGTTGGAATTTCTGACCTGTCATCAGGTATCATGTCACATTCAATGAGTGTGGGGAGTTTTATGTGTGTTTTCCCATCAATAGACTGAACAGTGAAGTTGGATACCCTACGCCCTGTTTTCTCTGCAATGCCTGAGCATGTTCTTAGAGTGTAGGAAAATATTACACCACACATCAAAAAACTCTGATTTGGCTAAAGAACGGTTACTTTGATCATCTAACACTGCATACATCTTTACAGAACAGTCCGGTTTATTAGAGGGATATACAGTCACTAAACAAATCTTGGAACATGATCTGGGCCTTGTCCCTTTCCCGAATACCTCTGTACACTTGGATACGACAGTGGGTGGGGTAGCTTCCTCTTGCTCCCTGCCTTGCTCTCTCTTAGGTAAAGGAGCTGGACCTGGATGCAAAGCTGAAGTATGTTGGTCACTGTTGCATTCTCTGCATCTTATGTTATTTTTGCAGTCTTTGGCAAAGTGTCTGGTGGATGCACAACATCTAAAGCAGATAGAATTCTCTTTCAGGTAAGCTTTACGTTCATCAATGTGCTTGCTTCTGAACCCATGACACTTTGACAGTGGGTGTGGTTTATTATGAATTGGACATGGACTGTCTGGTTCCATGGATTTCCTTGCAGGGCTGTTCACTTGTGGAGTTGCATTAGTAGCTGACACTTCTGTCTTTCTTACTTACACCGTTGGTCTGTTGCTGTACCTTGTTCCTGACTTCTCTGTATTTACTGGAACTTGGTTGCTGCATGTTGAGAATATGAAGCTTGGATCATTTCTGGTCTTTGCTTGGTTGACAATAAATCTGGTGAAGAAACTGAATGGTGGAAAGGAGACATGATGGTCTTCTTTGTACTTGGAACCTTGAAAAATCCACTTTTCTTGCAGGCTATATGGCAGTTTTTCAATAATTGTTTTGATGCCACGAGCTGTGTCTAGGTATGCCAGTCCTGGCAAAAAGCCTCCTGTCTTAGCTGCATTCACCTCCAACAACATGTCACCAAGTTCTCTTAACTTTATGTTGTCTTTGTTTGAGATTTTGGGGAAGTTTTCTAGCTTCTTTAACAGTGCATTCTCAATAGCTTCAGGGCTGCCATAACATTCTTCTAGTCTCTGCCATACCATTTTAATTCCATCAATTGGGTTATGAACATGCACTGACCTGTTGAGATTACTCTGGTCCAAGCCACTTAGTCAAAAGATCTAGCTCTTCTCTGGCTGTAAGATTAAGATCTCTGGTGACACCTTGAAATGATGTCTTCCATGCCCAGTAGTTCTCTGGTCAATCATCAAATGTTAGTAGCCCTGTACTCACTAACTCTCGACGAATCAGGTGCTTTGCTAGGTCAGTAGTCTCTGAAGTTCCTAATGTACTATTTCTGAGAGGGGATATGTGAGAGTCCATGTAATGTGATGGATGTTGTGGATCAGCGTAGCCTCTGCTTTCTTGAAAGCGCACCCTTGGTGTTGAGACATTTGCAGTGTCAGTCTGGGAAGGAGGGTGCAAGTCAGGAATACTTGGAGTGGACTGTAAATATGTTGAGTCAGGAAACTGTGGTATTATGCTAGACATAGGTTGGATAGGAGCATGCTCTGTTTTATCTTGGTCCAGAGCATGGTTCTGTACATACTGACGAGTCCATTGTACTGAATCATGGGTAGTTATTTCTGCAAAATCTTGAAGTGGTTCCTCTTCAAGTTCAGCACCTGCTTCATAGACTGCTGCTTCTGCAGATGCTGCAACTGCTGCCCTTTGAATCTTTAGCACATGGATATTAGCTTCTAACTCTGCCTTGCGTTGCACTGTTTCAGCTTCACACCTTGCTGTCTCTGCTTTGTGCCTAGCTGCCTCTGCTTCTAGTGCTGCTTTCTGCTTTATCATGTCTGCTTCTTTTTCAGCATAAGAAATGTGTGCCTGGGCTGCTTGCGCTTTAGCACGGGCTCTGAGTCCTGCAGAACTGACTGATGATCTTCTGGAGCGCATGGAATATTTAGAGTCAGAGGCATAGGATCTGGTCTCTAAAGTTTGCTGCGTCATATCAACACTCTTATCTTGGTTCATAGTGATCAGGTTAAAGTAGTGAACTATTTTAAATGCAGTTCTTGTGCAAATGATTTTTACTGCCTTTCACTTTAAATTGCAGGTTTTGTATGTTTGCTTGTTATTTACTGCTTTTTGCTTTAAAATGCAGCCTTTGTATCTTGCTTGTTATTGCTTCTCACTTTACAATGCAGCTCTGTATCTTCCCTTGAAATAGCATGCCTTTTTACTTTAAAATGCAGCTCTGTATCTTCCCTTGATATAGCATGCCTTTTTACTGTACTGTCCTCACAAACTGATAGCTAGACAGCTAGTTAACAAACCAGACAGAAATAGCTTTGTGTTTATTCCAAACTGATTTTACTTCTGAATAGTTATTTTGTAAAACTGCAATACAATAAGAAAAGTTGAAATTACAATATGTAGTTACACGTGGTGCTTATAATACATACAATAATACATGTTTCTAACACAGAGAGCTTACATTTAAACCTTACAGCAAATAGCAATACAATTCAAATATACAATGAACTCTTAGCAAACAATAAATAACTTACAGGCATATGTATATCTAGAGGCAAATATGAAGAGCTGATTTCCATGCTTCTTGAAGCTAAGATGGCTGCTGAGAAACTGAAAGTAAAACTTTTTATTAACAAACTTTATTAACACTTCCTGTTTCATTCTTGAGAGGAACCATGCTTTAATTGCAACATGAAACCACCAGATGTCATCAACATAATAAGCATATAATAGACAGAACAATTATGATTGGGGGCAATTTATTTTTTATGTTTTCCCCTCCCCCACATGGAAAATATATGCACTCATGTGCAGCCAATCCCAGCATTCTTTTGTAGCACACTTTTCCATTTAAATTATGTCCAGAAAAGCCAAGTAAGCCCTTTTATACTCCAAGATCTAAAAAACTATCTAAAAACCTAGGCGTGTGCTTGCACCATGCTCTTGATTACCTGACAATCAATCATGTGCAAATACATATAAAATAGTAGCTAAGTGCATTCTGAGATTGGGCGCTGGGGGGGGGTAAAATGGGGTGCCAATCTTTGTTTTAAATAAAAAGAAGGGGGATAAAGGAGCATAGCTTTTAACATACATCATATTGAAAGAGCTTTACAATAAACCAGAACATTCTACTCACTTTCCAAACCTAGACTAGTGCTTGCACCATGCACCTGCTAATCAAGCTTGTGCATTTTTGTATAAACACAAAGAAGAAGATAAATACATTCTGAAATTGACTAATGTCCGATGAGTGACAATCTATGTGTTTAAAAAGGGGGGCTAATAGAGCCTTGGTTTTAACATGCATTATACTGGAAAGAGATTTACAATGCACCAGAGCATACTATTCACTTTCATAACTTTTTTTCTATTCAGATGGTGAGAGTCCACAAGTCATAACATGAGGGATTTTTCCCTTCTTGACCAATAGGAGGAGGCAAGATACCCTTAAACACTAGGGCCTAGATTTAGAGTTCGGCGGTAGCCGTGAAAACCAGCGTTAGAGGCTCCTAACGCTGGTTTTAGGCTACCGCCGGTATTTGGAGTCAGTGATTAAAGGGTCTAACGCTCACTTTTCAGCCGCGACTTTTCCATACCGCAGATCCCCTTACGTCAATTGCGTATCCTATCTTTTCAATGGGATCTTTCTAACGCTGGTATTTAGAGTCGTTTCTGAAGTGAGCATTAGAGCTCTAACGACAAAACTCCAGCCGCAGGAAAATAGCAGGAGTTAAGAGCTTTCTGGGCTAACGCCGGTTCATAAAGCTCTTAACTACTGTACCCTAAAGTACACTAACACCCATAAACTACCTATGTACCCCTAAACCGAGGTCCCCCCACATCGCCGCCACTCGATTAAAATTTTTTAACCCCTAATCTGCCGACCGCCGACTACGTTATACTTATGTACCCCTAATCTGCTGCCCCTAACCCCGCCGACCCCTGTATTATATTTATTAACCCCTAACCTGCCCCCACAACGTCGCCGCCAGCTACTTACAATAATTAACCCCTAATCTGCCGACCGCAAAGCGCCGCCACCTACGTTATCCTTATGTACCCCTAATCTGCTGCCCCTAACACCGCCGACCCCTATATTATATTTATTAACCCCTAATCTGCCCCCCTCAACGTCGCCGACACCTGCCTACACTTATTAACCCCTAATCTGCCGAGCGTACCTGAGCGCTACTAAACCCCTAATCCGCCTCACTAACCCTATCATAAATAGTATTAACCCCTAATCTGCCCTCCCTAACATCGCCGACACCTAACTTCAATTATTAACCCCTAATCTGACGACCGGAGCTCATCACTACTATAATAAATGGATTAACCCCTAAAGCTAAGTCTAACCCTAACACTAACACCCCCCTAACTTAAATATAATTTAAATCTAACGAAATTAATTAACTCTTATTAAATAAATTATTCCTATTTAAAGCTAAATACTTACCTGTAAAATACATCCTAATATAGCTACAATATAAATTATAATTATATTGTAGCTATTTTAGGATTAATATTTATTTTACAGGCAACTTTGTAATTATTTTAACCAGGTACAATAGCTATTAAATAGTTAAGAACTATTTAATAGTTACCTAGTTAAAATAATAACAAAATTACCTGTAAAATAAATCCTAACCTAAGTTATAATTAAACCTAACACTACCCTATCAATAAATTAATTAAATAAACTACCTACAATTACCTACAATTAACCTAACACTACACTATCAATAAATAAATTAAATACAATTGCTACAAATAACTACAATTACATAAACTAACTAAAGTACAAAAAATAAAAAAGAACTAAGTTACAAAAAATAAAAAAATATTTACCAACATTAGAAAAATATTACAACAATTTTAAACTAATTACACCTACTCTAAGCCCCCTAATAAAATAACAAAGACCCCCAAAATAAAAAATTCCCTACCCTATTCTAAATTAATAAATGTAAAAGCTCTTTTACCTTACCAGCCCTGAACAGGGCCCTTTGCGGGGCATGCCCCAAGAAAATCAGCTCTTTTGCCTGTAAAAAAAAACATACAATACCCCCCCAACATTACAACCCACCACCCACATACCCCTAATCTAACCCAAACCCCCCTTAAATAAACCTAACACTAAGCCCCTGAAGATCTTCCTACCTTGTCTTCACCATCCAGGTATCACCGATCCGTCCTGGCATCCGGTGCTGAAGAGGTCCAGAAGAGGCTCCAAAGTCTTCCTCCTATCCGGCAAGAAGAGGACATCCGGACCGGCAAACATCTTCTCCAAGCAGCATCTTCAATCTTCTTCCATCCGTTGTGGAGCGGGTCCATCTTGAAGCAGCCGACGCGGATCCATCCTCTTCTTCCGTTGTCTCCCGACGAATGACGGTTCCTTTAAGGGACGTCATCCAAGATGGCGTCCCTCGAATTCCGATTGGCTGATAGGATTCTATCAGCCAATCGGAATTAAGGTAGGAATATTCTGATTGGCTGATGGAATCAGCCAATCAGAATCAAGTTCAATCCTATTGGCTGATCCAATCAGCCAATCAGATTGAGCTCGCATTCTATTGGCTGTTCCAATCAGCCAATAGAATGCGAGCTCAATCTGATTGGCTGATTGGATCAGCCAATCGGATTGAACTTGATTCTGATTGGCTGATTCCATCAGCCAATCAGAATATTCCTACCTTAATTCCGATTGGCTGATAGAATCCTATCAGCCAATCGGAATTCGAGGGATGCCATCTTGGATGACGTCCCTTAAAGGAACCGTCATTCGTCGGGAGACAACGGAAGAAGAGGATGGATCCGCGTCGGCTGCTTCAAGATGGACCCGCTCCGCACCGGATGGAAGAAGATCGAAGATGCCGCTTGGAGAAGATGTTTGCCGGTCCGGATGTCCTCTTCTTGCCGGATAGGAGGAAGACTTTGGAGCCTCTTCTGGACCTTTTCAGCACCGGATGCCAGGACGGATCGGTGATACCTGGATGGTGAAGACAAGGTAGGAAGATCTTCAGGGGCTTAGTGTTAGGTTTATTTAAGGGGGGTTTGGGTTAGATTAGGGGTATGTGGGTGGTGGGTTGTAATGTTGGGGGGGGGGGATATTGTATGTTTTTTTTTACAGGCAAAAGAGCTGATTTTCTTGGGGCATGCCCCGCAAAGGGCCCTGTTCAGGGCTGGTAAGGTAAAAGAGCTTTTACATTTATTAATTTAGAATAGGGTAGGGAATTTTTTATTTTGGGGGTCTTTGTTATTTTATTAGGGGGCTTAGAGTAGGTGTAATTAGTTTAAAATTGTTGTAATATTTTTCTAATGTTGGTAAATATTTTTTTATTTTTTGTAACTTAGTTCTTTTTTATTTTTTGTACTTTAGTTAGTTTATGTAATTGTAGTTATTTGTAGCAATTGTATTTAATTTATTTATTGATAGTGTAGTGTTAGGTTAATTGTAGGTAATTGTAGGTAGTTTATTTAATTAATTTATTGATAGGGTAGTGTTAGGTTTAATTATAACTTAGGTTAGGATTTATTTTACAGGTAATTTTGTTATTATTTTAACTAGGTAACTATTAAATAGTTCTTAACTATTTAATAGCTATTGTACCTGGTTAAAATAATTACAAAGTTGCCTGTAAAATAAATATTAATCCTAAAATAGCTACAATATAATTATAATTTATATTGTAGCTATATTAGGATGTATT
Organism: Bombina bombina; assembly: GCF_027579735.1. Classification (NCBI taxonomy): domain Eukaryota; kingdom Metazoa; phylum Chordata; class Amphibia; order Anura; family Bombinatoridae; genus Bombina; species Bombina bombina. The sequence continues at coordinate 1,172,810,707 of NC_069500.1, forward strand.
TTACAGGTAAGTATTTAGCTTTAAATAGGAATAATTTATTTAATAAGAGTTAATTAATTTCGTTAGATTTAAATTATATTTAAGTTAGGGGGGTGTTAGTGTTAGACTTAGCTTTAGGGGTTAATCCATTTATTATAGTAGCGATGAGCTCCGGTCGTCAGATTAGGGGTTAATAATTGAAGTTAGGTGTCGGCGATGTTAGGGAGGGCAGATTAGGGGTTAATACTATTTATGATAGGGTTAGTGAGGCGGGTTAGGGGTTAATACATTTATTATAGTAGCGGTGCGGTCCGCTCGGCAGATTAGGGGTTAATAAGTGTAGGCAGGTGTCGGCGACGTTGAGGGGGGCAGATTAGGGGTTAATAAATATAATATAGGGGTCGGCGGTGTTAGGGGCAGCAGATTAGGGGTACATAGGGATAATGTAAATTGCGGCGGTTTACGGAGCGGCAAATTAGGGGTTAATAATATAATGCAGGTGTCAGCGATAGCGGGGGCGGCAGATTAGGGGTTAATAAGTGTAAGGTTAGGGGTGTTTAGACTCGGGGTACATGTTAGGGTGTTAGGTGCAGACGTAGGAAGTGTTTCCCCATAGGAAACAATGGGGCTGCGTTAGGAGCTGAACGCTGCTTTTTTGCAGGTGTTAGGTTTTTTTTCAGCTCAAACAGCCCCATTGTTTCCTATGGGAGAATCGTGCATGAGTACGTTTTTGAGGCTGGCCGCGTCCGTAAGCAACTCTGGTATCGAGAGTTGCATTTGCGGTAAAAATGCTCTACGCTCCTTTTTTGGAGCCTAACGCAGCATTTTTTTTAACTCTCGATACCAGAGTTAATTTTATGGTGCGGCCAGAAAAAAGCCTGCGGAGCTTTAACAGCCCATCTACCGCCAAACTCCAAATCTAGGCCCAAAGCTTTAAATTCCTCCCCTTCCCATGATCCTCAGTAATTATGTTGCCTACTTGATGAGGAGTGAGATGAAAGTGAAGTGCAAGATCTACTCATCTTTAAAAAGGGATCTTCTAACCAATCTGAGACCTAGTTCCTTCTCGCAGTAACCTGTTACTCAGAGGGGTAGTGAAGGTATTATCAGCCAAACAGTGAAAGGACTTTTCACAGTGAGAAATGTCACATGCTTTCCAGGTGAAAAGTGGAATTGTCTGCCACTTTCCTGGTCTACAGTGTGCAGCTCCTTGTGGATCCACAACCTTCCCCAGGTGAAATGTGACCTTGTCCACCAATTCGCTGGGTTATAGATGCTGTTGCTAAATTAGATCCTTGGCAATGTGTTCACACTGCTTAAAGGGACAGTATACTGTAAAATAGTTTTTCCCTTAATGTGTTTACAATTGCTTTTTTTACCAACTGCTGAATAAAAAAAATATGAATATTGGCTTTTTAAGGTTTATTTGTGTATATTAAAGCTCTGATTTTGTGTTTTCAAGCCACAACCTAATAAAATAGATGGGGCTTGTAGGTATAAAGAGATCTTATTACTGTATCACATTGTGTACATATATATGTTTTTTTTATCTTATATCTGTCCATAAGACAATCACCAGTACTTGGAGAGAACAATGGAAAATCAACATTTTATTACCTTATCTCTGCTATATCCCACTGGGAGTGTACTTTCTTCTGCTGGCTGTGTTTACAAAGCTTATTTATAGCTTGGACCTGCAGCCACAAACTTTCAGAATAGGTGGGGATACCACAGACTAAATAAACTATTTCAAATGCCAATATAAGGGTAATGGAAATACTTGTAAACAGTTCAATACACTCCAGCAGGTAAAGTGGATCATTGGGAACAAATTAAAGGGGAGAAACATTTTGAGTAAACTGTCCCTTTAACATGGGCTTGTCTACTGGAAGCAAGTTGCTGATATAAGCACAGTGAACGGAGATGCTAAGAAGCAAGTACTTGCACCTTCATAGTCTACCGACTGTTTTTATGAACATATTCACATGCTTCAGATAGTCAGAGGACACCATACCTTATTTTAAATAAAAAAAAATTTAAGGTTACTGTTGCTTTAAATTTAGCGCTAACGGCTTAGGGTGCTCAGAAATACACAGTACAAAGTATGTTTTCTTTTACCTGCATTAAATTTTTACTTGTGTCATCTTCAGGTTCTTGGCTTATGCTCTCACCGGTAGTGCAGGTGCGCTAAGTGTTAACTGTTTTAGTGCACCTTTTCTGTGTTTAATCCTTTTCCTGTTCCTGTGTGGCTGTAAAATTCTCAATGTATAGTAAGGTTCTCAGGATCAGTGGAGGTGGTAAAGCACTCTAATCATTAGACCTTGGCCTTAGATTTGGGAACACATTTTATTTACCCTTTATGTGCTTTGTTATTTACTAAGCACTTATTTGATAGTACGTATGTTTATGTCACTGTTTACCTTTTGAGGGATAATCAGTTTTACATTGTGCCTTGTCTTCCCTTCAGGTGTACCTATTTGTGTGCTTTATACTGCTTATTTTATTCAGTCTATTTCTATTTCTTTACTGGTATTACGGAGCAAACTGGTACAGCTCAGGACTCTGGTTCATCATCTGATCATATAGAATTGAGACTTTCTGATACCTTTTCCAGTTTGTGTTTACTTTGTAAGGATTCTTAGGTGTGTCTTACTGCTCAGCTTTGTATCTCATGTGCTATTGAGTCTACTGCTAACCCTAAATAGGGTTTTACTGCATTTCAGAGTGTCCATTGGTTTTTACCTGATCAAAGTTTATTCCAGGAAAGTTCATCTAAACTTTCTCCAAAGCTCCAAAGATACAGCCAATTCACACTTTACATCCTTTAGTGCAGGAGGGTCGGTTTATGTCTACCATAGACTTTAAAGATGCTTTTTTTGCATATCCCTACTCACGGCGATCAGGTCAAAGTTCCAAAAATTTGCTTTTCTAGACAAGCATTTTCAGTTTGTGGCCCTACCTTTCAGTCTGGCTACAGAGTGTTTAAAAAGCACTAGGAGCTCTTTTTATGGTAGTTAAAGCTCAATTCATTTCATCTGGCTATATCTTACACTCAGATGGTACTTCAGTTGATTCAGCATCACCGTTGTAAAATAAGTATTCCAAAAAGCTCAGTAACTTCTCAGATCTGTGTGTCTTTTCTGGGGTTCATAATTAATTCTGTGTCTATGCATTTGTCTTTGACAGATCAGCTCAGGCTAAAGCTGCAATAGGCATGTGCCCTTCTGCAGATGGATCGCCTTCCTTCTTTTGGTCAGTTTATGGAAGTTGTGCATCTTATGGAGTCTGCCTCAGATACGGTTCCATTTGCCAGATTTAATCTTTGGGGCCTTCAATTGCAGATGCTGCATAAATGGAATGGGGACCACGAGGATGTCTCAGAGGATTCTGTTAAATCACTGGACAAGACAATCTCTGACTTGGTGGCAGAATCATCAGTCCTTGGTTCAGGGAGACTGCTTTCTTTGGCCTGTGTGGGTAGTAATCTGTACAGATGCCAGTCTGTTAGGTTGGCGTACAGTCTAGGGGCTAGATTACAAGTGGCACGCTAGACTAGCAAAAAGGGTTTTATTGCAGCTCTTTGCATGTGTCAGAAGTAGTGCAGTTGAGCACAATTGAATTTAACACACATTGGGATAGCGTGACTTCAGAGCTCTAGTTAACTGTTAAGCTCAACTAAAGGGTTACACAAAACACATCAAAATTACATTTAAAAGTACAGATAGACTCATAATAACACTAATAAAAATATTGTTTTAAAAAATGCAAAAAAAAAAAAGTTATAAGGGCTCAAAGATATGAGATATCAGGTGTTAGATAAAAAAGGCATGCAAAGGGCTTTAATATAGAGATACATACATACACATCTGAATATGTATTAATGTATGTATGTATATATATATATATATATATATATATATATGTGTGTGTGTGTGTGTGTGTGTGTGTGCTGACTGCTACCATTGTAGAATTTCTACTATCCACATTCCAGTTAACAATTGGGAGGCAGACTTTCTCAGTCACCTATCTCTTCACATGGGTTAAATAATGGTCTCTGAATCAGGGAGGTTTTCAACCAAATTGTAAGATATTAGAATCTTCAAATACTAGATCTCATGGCCTCTTATTTGAATCACACACTGCCACAGCATTGTGCCAGGTCTCACGACTCTTGGGTGAGTCGGATGGATGTCCTACTGATTCCTTGGTTGTCCAACCTGATTAATGTTTTTCCTCCATTTGTGTTGAAAGCCAGAATCAAGCTTTCGTGTGGCCTCACAGGATTTGGTTAGTGGATTTAGTTCAGATGTCCACGTGTCCACCTTTGAGGCTTCCTTTAGGAGAGGATCTTCTCTCTCAAGTTCCTTTCTTTTCTCAAGTTTTAAAAACTCTGAATTTCCAACATGGCGATTCAACGCTTTTTTTTTTCTCAAGTTTTCCTAACAAGGTTATTGATACCTTGATTCAGGCCAGAAAACATGTTATCATAGGATCTGGAAAACCTTTTTTGTACTCACAAAGTTTATCGTTGGAATTATTTTAGAATTTATCTTCTAAAAATGTCTAGCTAAGGTTTGTCAGATAGTTCACTGAAGGGTAAGATTTTGGGGCCCATTTATCAAGCTCCATATGGAGCTTGAAAGGCCGTGTTTCTGGCAAGCCTTCAGACTCGCCAGAAACCCCAGTTATGAAGCAATGGTCTAAAGACCGCTGCTCCATAACCTGTCCACCTGCTCTGAGGAGGCGGACAGAGATTGCGTGAAATCAACCCGATCGAATACGATCAGGTTAATTGACACCCTCCTAGAAGATTCTTTTTCTTTTAGCTAATGTTTCGGCTAGAAGAGTTTCTAAGCTTTCAGCTTTGTCATGGAAGCCTCCTTTTCAGATATTGTACTCATGATAAGGCTGTACTTCGCAATAGCTATTCTTATTGTTTAAAGATAAAATCTGCACTATACTATCAATCAGAAAATTCTGGTTCCTTCTTTTTGCCCAGCTCCTAAAAATTCCAAGGAACATCTTCTCTACCACCTGGATGTTGTAAGAGCTCTTAAATATTATATGGAAGTAAAAAAAGATTTCACACTTTCTTCATCTCTTTTTTTAAATTTTTCTGGGACCCCAAAGGTCAAAAAGCTGTGGCTGTTTATCGGCTTGGATTAAAGCTTTTATCCACAAGGCTTATTTGGTTGTGTCGAGAACTCCCCCTGAGCACATTACTGCTAATTCCACTAGAGCAGTTGCTACTTGTTGGGCCTTCTGTAACGAGTTTCCCATTGGTTGGATTTGTAGGGCAGCTACTTAGTCTTCTTTACACATTTATTTGAAGTTTTATCACTTTGATGTGTATGGTTCTTTTGAAACTTCCTTTGGCAAGAATTTCTGTGGGTCATAGTGTATACATATTTACATCCTGCCTTCACTGTGTGTCCCCCCATTTTATGGTGGACTCGTGAACTCAACTGCTTGGGTATTGATTCCCACACACGATGACTCGTAGACTCTCACCATTTGATGACATAAAACAAAATATTTGCTTACCTAATAAAACATTTTATTTCATGATGGTGAGAGTCCAAGAGCCCTGCTCTTTCTTTTGGTTCAGATGGCAGCAGTATTTGTTGTCAGGAGTGGAATATCTCCAACATTAAAAAAAAAATACTTTATCAGGTAAGCATAACCTCCCAGCCCTCCATTTAGATGTCAGTGATTATTATTACTTTACCATTACTTGCTATAATAAATCAGTAATTTTTCGTATTATTGATAGAAAAAAAAAATCTACGTCTTCAGAAAATGTTGTCTGTCATTTATGTGTGTATATATTATTATTATTATCATTATTATATATATATATATATATATATATATATATATATATATATATATATATATATATATATATATATATATATACAGGGAGTGCAGAATTATTAGGCAAATGAGTATTTTGACCACATCATCCTCTTTATGCATGTTGTCTTACTCCAAGCTGTATAGGCTCGAAAGCCTACTACCAATTAAGCATATTAGGTGATGTGCATCTCTGTAATGAGAAGGGGTGTGGTCTAATGACATCAATACCCTATATCAGGTGTGCATAATTATTAGGCAACTTCCTTTCCTTTGGCAAAATGGGTCAAAAGAAGGACTTGACAGGCTCAGAAAAGTCAAAAATAGTGAGATATCTTGCAGAGGGATGCAGCACTCTTAAAATTGCAAAGCTTCTGAAGCGTGATCATCGAACAATCAAGCGTTTCATTCAAAATAGTCAACAGGGTCGCAAGAAGCGTGTGGAAAAACCAAGGCGCAAAATAACTGCCCATGAACTGAGAAAAGTCAAGCGTGCAGCTGCCAAGATGCCACTTGCCACCAGTTTGGCCATATTTCAGAGCTGCAACATCACTGGAGTGCCCAAAAGCACAAGGTGTGCAATACTCAGAGACATGGCCAAGGTAAGAAAGGCTGAAAGACGACCACCACTGAACAAGACACACAAGCTGAAACGTCAAGACTGGGCCAAGAAATATCTCAAGACTGATTTTTCTAAGGTTTTATGGACTGATGAAATGAGAGTGAGTCTTGATGGGCCAGATGGATGGGCCCGTGGCTGGAATGGTAAAGGGCAGAGAGCTCCAGTCCGACTCAGACGCCAGCAAGGTGGAGGTGGAGTACTGGTTTGGGCTGGTATCATCAAAGATGAGCTTGTGGGGCCTTTTCGGGTTGAGGATGGAGTCAAGCTCAACTCCCAGTCCTACTGCCAGTTTCTGGAAGACACCTTCTTCAAGCAGTGGTACAGGAAGAAGTCTGCATCCTTCAAGAAAAACATGATTTTCATGCAGGACAATGCTCCATCACACGCGTCCAAGTACTCCACAGCGTGGCTGGCAAGAAAGGGTATAAAAGAAGAAAATCTAATGACATGGCCTCCTTGTTCACCTGATCTTAACCCCATTGAGAACCTGTGGTCCATCATCAAATGTGAGATTTACAAGGAGGGAAAACAGTACACCTCTCTGAACAGTGTCTGGGAGGCTGTGGTTGCTGCTGCACGCAATGTTGATGGTGAACAGATCAAAACACTGACAGTATCCATGGATTTCAGGCTTTTGAGTGTCCTTGCAAAGAAAGGTGGCTATATTGGTCACTGATTTGTTTTTGTTTTGTTTTTGAATGTCAGAAATGTATATTTGTGAATGTTGAGATGTTATATTGGTTTCACTGGTAAAAATAAATAATTGAAATGGGTATATATTTGTTTTTTGTTAAGTTGCCTAATAATTATGCACAGTAATAGTCACCTGCACACACAGATATCCCCCTAAAATAGCTATAACTAAAAACAAACTAAAAACTACTTCCAAAACTATTCAGCTTTGATATTAATTAGTTTTTTGGGTTCATTGAGAACATGGTTGTTGTTCAATAATAAAATTAATCCTCAAAAATACAACTTGCCTAATAATTCTGCACTCCCTGTATATATATATATATATATTAATGGCTAACTTTATTCCAGTCTCTTTTCTAATTACTGATTTCCTATCTAGTGTGATTTTTCTCTTGTACTATGGTCATTATTTGTTTTTATTCTATTTGCTGCACATATTTGTATACAGAACTGTATTACAGAGAATTGTTTGTTGGTTTTATTGTGTAATATGACTGTTCAATATTTTAGCAGTATCTGCTTTTCTAAAGGCAATTCTAGTGTAAAAACACAAAATAGAATGTTATAATGATTCGTAAAAATGTTGATGGGATTTGTAGAAGTGGACAATTATATAAAATACAGCAAATAGTTAACTTTTTAAAATTAAAAAAACAAGTCAAGCAATATGGTTAATGAAAGTGACTGCATGAGAATAGATAGTTACCTCTCAGTGCTTTTAAAAAGCATTAGGGCTTTAAAATAGCAATGGTAACAAATAAATTGCATGCATTTAAATTGGAATGAAAACAGATGCAGATTAGTGCAGGACATAATTCTATTAGCACCATACTGTGAGCAATAATGTACATTCATGAAATCATCAATAAGCATCCACTAGCAATCATTATTTGGAACAAAATAACAGCCAAATGTTTATGTATGAAGCTTCTCCTAATGTTTATCAATGTACATTTGTAATAGTTAATAACAGAGTTAAAGGGACATTCCGGTCAAAATTTAAATGACTATAGATGAATTATATCTTTGAATAGAAATATATTTACATATATTGGCAAACAATCTTCTAGTAAAAGTTATCACTGTTTTAGTGTTAGCATTTTTCTGTGCACATGCATGTGAAGCACAGCTAGATATTCTCAGTGCACCAGAATTTTAAATACTGCAGGTACTCAGAGCAGCAGTGAGGCTTGTATCATGTCTGCGATTAACAATTTTAGTCATCACAAGATTGCACAAGCACCTGAGCAAGTGCTGTGTTTAAAATGCGGGTGCATGGCGCATACTTAATTACACTTTGGAAACAGCTATAGCTTTTAATAGAAACATCTTTGCTGATCTATACTATAATTGCGTTTGTAACGCATCCATTGCCGCCGACAGTTGCACACGCATCCTCAAAGGAATGTTGGCAGTGCAAGGCCAAAATAATTCACCTGGTTGCAGCAAAGCTGCAACCAGGACGATTCTGAAAATGGTAGGGTGGTGAAAGAATCCACCGGGATGCAAACTACCTAATACATCTATTAACCCCTAATCCGCAACCCCCCACAACGCATTGAATTTAATTTACCTATAAACTCCTAAACCGCCAAAGCAAAAAAATAATTTAATGTCTAATCCCCCTAACACCCCCTAAATTAACCGCTTAATTACATTAAAAAAAACTACATTACAATTTAAATAAAAATCATAACAGTACTTAAAAATATAAAAGCCCCCCAAAATAAAAACACCCCCTAATCTAAGAATAAACTACCAATAGCCCTTAAAATGTATTTTTGTAGGGCATTGTCCTAAAGAAATACATTAAAAATATACTAATCCCCCCTCTAACATTAAAAGCAGCCACCCACCAAACCCCCCAAAATAAAAAAAACTAACACTAATAAACCTAAACTACCCATTGCCCCTAAAGGGCAATTTGTATGGGCATTGCCCTTAAAAGGATATTCAGCTCTTTTCTACTGCCCTTAAAAGGGCATTCAGCTATATTTGACATTACCCAACCTAATTTAAAAAATAACCCCCCCACCTAAAAATTAAAAAAAAAAAACTAACACTAAAGCCCCAAATAGGTACTCATGGTTCCTGAAGTCCAGCGGAGAAGGTCTTCTTCCAGGCTGGTCCATCATTTTCATCCACAGCGAAGGTGGCATGGAGCAGAAATGTGGAGCAGTGTTTCCAGATGTAGCGATCCTCGGTGGCGTCAACGGTCCTCAGCGGTTATGATCCACAGCGGACGGTCCCCGGCGGCAGCTCTCTTTGGTGGCGTGGAGGTTCCTCTTCATGCGATCATCCGCCACACACTAAAGATTAAATGCAAGATACCCGATATTTATTGGGGGTACCTTGCATTCCTATTGGCTGATATTTTCACATCAGCCAATAGGATGAGAGAAAGTGAAATCTTATTGGCTGGTAAACAGCCAATAGGATGAGAGCAAGTGAAAAGCCAATAATATTTCACTTGCTCTCATCCTATTGGCTTGTTATGGTATAACCCGGATATCGAGGGTTAATACCAGATGAAAGATGCCCTTAATACGGGAATAACAACACACAAACCCAGTTAATACCCCGACTGGGAAAATACACAAAATCTTTTTCTCCTAAAACAGGCAAAAGAATAATCCAAGGGGGGGCGGAGCTAACCGCCAAAGTAACTAGACGCATACTGCAATGGCTCCCGGCTTCAATGGAGATTTGGGGGATGTTTTTTGAATCTCAGAGCCTATAACGGATGACAGATATACTCTGAACCCCTATCTAAGAGCCTTATAAAAGGATTTGCAGAAGAACCGGAACATTTTTCGCAGCCCACTGCCAGAGAGACCCATTGCGGCCTAGCCACAAGAAGTTGCAAACATGGAGGTTTCACGCATGGCTGTCCTAGCCCTCTTTGAAGAGTATGACCGTTATCTTCAGAACAGGTTAGACCGGCTTATTGCGATTGCTATACACCGGAATAAAGGAGCGGATAGCGCTGAATCCTGTGAGAGAGCAGCTTTGGATCCAGGCATACACAGGATTATCTCCCGGGAGACTCCCACTCGGCACCCCCCATCGGAGACAGCCTACTCCTTAGAAGCCACTCCAACCCGCGAGAGCGGAGGTCGCTCACCATATTCCTCTGCCCTGGGAGAGGCGGTCGGCGATCGCGACTTAAGTGACATTTGTTTATGCTCCCAGGAGGGAATAGCTGTGGGGAGCGCTGAAGATGAGGCCACTGGTAACATTGGAGACAGTTTTGCGGTCACGATCAAGCAGGAAGCTACAACTTTGGAGGCAAGCTACCTTGCCGAGTGGGCTCTCTTTTTCCATTCTCTGGACTTGCGGTACAATAGCTCCGCTGTGCATGTGTTTGCGAAGCCTCCTCAAAATGCTGGAAAGACTGGCTGGGCCAGTATAAAAATTGGAATTGGGTGACAGTCCTGTAGCGGCAGTGGATGCTGTGTGTTCTGGCCTGCAGCATCATTTTACATAGTTTGTGTGCTCTCAATTAAGTTTGGTGCTTGGACTCTTATAATTACTATATTAGAATTGAAAGTGAGGAATCTGCATTTGTGACGAATAATACCTGAAAATGTGTAGATTGTGTAGCTGACTCCTCGTGCTGTATATAATTTGTGAGGGGCTAATGGGGATGAAAATAGCTGTCAATGCTTAGCTGTTTAACAATATCTGATGCCTTTACTATGCCCTATGATATTTTGTGCTATACTGCTAGTAGTACCTACCCTTTACTATGCACTTACTCCAGAAAGTTATTTGCTTCTCATATGTGGACTGCTTCTTTCACACATTTGCTGGGGTCTGCACACCTTCATACCATATTGTTCAGAGATAAATAATAGAGACTTTAGGGTAGAATATTTATTGCAACTCCTAAACCTATAGTTACCCAGTAAGCCTTGAGCAGTTCTTTCTGTGGCAGGACTGTATACATTTATACAACCTATCATACCTAATACCTGGATTATGGGTTTATCTATTTTTCAGTGATAGATAAGGGAGACTTTAAGGTAAAATACCTTCATACTAAAGTATATTTACTGTAAATGCTATGCCTATGGTAACCTAACAAGCTTTAAGAAGTTCTATGTTAATGTTTGTTTTCCAGAACAGTGGCAGGGGTTTAGAGACCAACAGCTCTTGTTTATTAATTGTATACCGGTCCCTAGCCTATGCCACTCGAGCCCCCTTTTACTACTCCCCTTATACTCAGTTTTAGATATTGTTAAGTGGCTTCACTAATATTTTATGTTTCTAGTGTAGTCAGAACATACTCTATATAACGTAATTCTTACATAGAATTGAAGCAGCCATTTAGATGGATACTAAAGATGCTAGATATGTATACTGCCATCAGAAATGTACATGTACAATGTACATCAGAAATGTACACTATTTGCGGCCTACCCTCCGCCCCCCACCATTTTTTGTGCGATTAGGGAAGATCTCTTTCTTCCCCGCATATCTTTTGACAGAGTTCAGTAGTCTCTGTCCAACCTGCAGAGCCTTGACTAAGACTTTTTCTGTATTTCCCTAGAATGGCTCTCGGGGTTTCAAAACAGGTAATTAAACTTTGTTTATAGTTTCCTGTCCCTTAGCAGTTTTCCTTTAGATAATAGTACTAACAATTCATATATTTCAATACAAGTTTAGTGCTAACAGACACTAAGTATAGATTAGAAACTGAAGTTTGTTCTATTTGAATACTGTATGTTCATTCCATAACTTGTATCATTCTATATATGCTGAAACTGAGATGTGTACTGTTATCTCCGTTCACATGTCCTCAAGTGCCTTGTTTAATTTTTGGTCCTTTGACTGGGCCGGATAGTTTGAGGACTTTGCAAACCTGCTAGACTCAAAAATGAGGTACCTAAATGTCATGTCACGTCAATAGAATGTATCTTGTTGAGTTTTTATCTTTTTATGAGACTGTTGTGTATATGCTATCCTAACCTCAATAAAAATTATTATTATAAAAAAAAAAAAAAAAAAAAAAGAATAATCCAAAGTAACAATTCCCCCCAAACATGAGACCAAGCTCCATCTTGAGGGTAAAACAGGAATCAGACAGAGCTGTGGGTTTATTGTTCTTAAATACACATTTTTACACATTAGTACCACCCACAGGGTTTTGTAAAACAACCAATAAACACATACAATACTCTCAGACACTCCCACACAAAATCCTCCCCTCTGCCTGTGATACAATTACATTACACAATGGGTGATGCAATTACCTTACACAATGGTTTATGCAGTTACCTTACACAATGGTTGATACAATTACCTTACACAATGGTTGATGCAGTTACCTTACACTATGGTTGATACAATTACCTTAAATAATGGTTTATGCAGTTATTACAGACAGAGAAATACAGTTCAATTGCCATGAAGCCAAAGTCTTTTGTTATACAAATGGGCTACATGGCATAGCTATCTGGGGTATCACTGTTCAAATAGGGCAAGTACTGAATGACGAGGCTTTCGTGTCGTTGAAGGGGAAAAGTAAGCATTTCAACATGGGGCCATAGTCTAAAGGCAGCAGACAGGCAACCAGACTCCTCCAATGCACAGTGGCGTGATTGGTCTCGTCACATGGCTCTTTACCAGCCAATAAGATTTCACTTGCTCTCAACCTATTGGCTGATGTGAAAAGGTCAGCCAATAGGAATGCAAGGTACCACAATAAATAGGGTACCTTGCATTTAATCTTCAGTGTGCGGTGGACAATAGCAGGAGGAGGAACCTCCATGCCGCAGAGGAGATCCACTGCCGAGGACCATTGCTGCTGAGGATCTCTGCCACCGAGGATCGCTGCATCTGGAAACACTGCTCCGCATCTCCGCTCTGCATCGCCTTCGCTGTGGATGAAGATGATAGACCCGTCTGGAAGAAGACCTTTTCCGCTGGACTTCAGAAACCGTGAGTACCTATTTGGGGCTTTAGTGTCAGGTTTTTAATTTTTTTTAATTTTTTTAAAATTAATTAGATTATTTGCATTTTATTTAAATGGCGGGTTAGGAGTTAATTTATAAATTATACATTACGATCTTTGTGTTTGGCGGTTTAGTGGTTAATAACTGTTTAAGGTAAATTGCGATGTGGGCAGTTCTCAAATTAGGGGTTATTAATTTTATTTTTACTTGCAATTTTTTGGGGATGACGGAAATATTGGTAAAGAAGTGTCAGGTTTATTATTGGGAGTCGGCTCAGTCTACACAATATTTAGAAAATCAGAATGCATAGTGACTGTATAAATAATGTAGACACTGACACTACAATTATAAGCAGTTGTAATATATATATATATATATATATATATATAATGTACATACTAACACTTTAAAAAAATTAGCATTTAGCCGTATGTATCGGAAGGAAGTGTATGTCAATTTGTACATGATTTATATAACTGCTTATTTCAGTATCAGTGTGTACGTTATTTATACAGTAACTATGCATTGTTACAGTATAAATAATGTGTGAGCGGAGTTACAGAAATTGCTGATCGCAACTTCCAAAAATAATTTCTCTTGTTAAGTTTAGTCAGTCCACGGGTCATCCATTACTTATGGAATATATCTCTTCCTAACAGGAAGCTGCAAGAGGATCACCCAGCAGAGCTGCTACATAGCTCCTCCCCTCACATGTCATATTCAGTCATTCTCTTGCAGCCTAACTAGATAGGTCGCTGTGAGAGGTCTGTGGTGTTTTTTAACTTAGTTTATTTCTACAATCAAAAGTTTGTTATTTTAAATGGCACCGGAGTGTGCTGTTTATTCTCAGGCAGCATTAGAAGAAGAATCTGCCTGCGTTTTCTATGATCTTAGCAGACGTAACTAAGATCCACTGGCTGTTCTCATCTGAGGAGTGAGGTAACTTCAGAGAAGGGGAATAGCATGCAGGGCCCCCCTGCAAATGAGGTATGTGTAGTAATTATTTTTCTGAGGAATGGAATTGACTGAGAAAATACTGCTGATACCAATGTAAAGTAAGTTCAGCCTTAAATGCAGTGATAGCGACTGGTATTAGGCTGATGAGTGTGTGTACACTGAATGTATTTTTCTAAGGAATGGAATTGACTCTGAAAATACTGTAAATACTGAAATAATGTATGAGCCTTAACTGCAGTAAAAGCGACTGGTAGCAGGCTTATTAATAACAATTCATAACTTTTCAAATGTATGTTTAAAACGTTTACTGGCATGTTAATCGTTTTTGTGAGGTACTTGGTGATAAAACTTATTGAGGCATGATTTTTACCACATGGCCATCTTTGTTTTCTACATAGAAACAGTTTTCTGAGCTTCCCCACTGTTGTAATATGAGTGGGAGGGGCCTATTTTAGCGCTTTTTTGCGCAGTAAAAATTCAGTCACAATCTGTCTACTTCATCCTCCATGATCCAGATCATCTCTAGAGAGCTCAGGGGTCTTCAAAATTCATTTTGAGGGAGGTAATCAGTCACAGCAGACCTGTGACAGTGTGTTTTGACTGTGAGAAAAACGTTAATTATTAAATTGTTAATCCGTTTTTGGGTATTAAGGGGTTAATCATCCATTTGCTGGTGGGTGCAATCCTTTGCTAACTTAATACATTTACTGTGAAAAATTGGTTGCTATAACTATTTTGGTTCATTGTTATTTCAACTGTGACAGCTTTTTGTGCTTCTTAAAGGCACAGTAGCGTTTTTTATATTGCTTGTAAATTTATTTAGAAAAGTATTTCCAAGCTTGCTAGTCTCATTGCTAGTCTGTTTAAACATGTCTGACACAGATGAATCTCTTTGTTCACTATGTTTAAAGGCCAATGTGGAGCCCAATAGAAATTTATGTACTAATTGCATTGATGCTATTTTAAATAAAAGTCAATCTTTACATGTAAATAAATTATCACCAGACAACGAGGGGGAAGTTATGCCGACTAACTCTCCTCACGTGTCAGTACCTTCGCCTCCCGCTCAGGAGGTGCGTGATTTTGTGGCGCCAAGTACATCAGGGAGGCCCTTACAAATCACTTTGCAAGACATGGCTACTGTTATGACCACAGTGGATTTAAAGGATGCCTACCTTCACATACCGATTCACAAGGATCATTATCGGTACCTAAGATTTGCTTTCCTAGACAGGCATTACCAGTTTGTAGCTCTTCCCTTTGGATTAGCTACGGCTCCAAGAATCTTTACAAAAGTTCTGGGCTCACTTCTGGCGGTACTAAGACCGCGAGGCATAGCGGTGACTCCGTACCTAGACGACATTCTGATACAAGCGTCAAGTTTTCAAACTGCCAAGTCTCAAACAGAGATAGTTCTGGCATTTCTGAGATCGCATTGGTGGAAGGTGAACGTGGAAAAGAGTTCTCTATAGTTCTAGGGACTCTTATAGATTCTGTAGAGATGAAAATTTACCTGACAGAGGCCAGGTTATCAAAACTTCTAAATGCTTGTCGTGTCCTTCATTCCATTCCACACCCGTCAGTAGCTCAGTGCATGGAAGTAATCGGCTTAATGGTAGCAGCAATGGACATAGTACCATTTGCGCGCCTTCATCTCAGACCGCTGCAATTGTGCATGCTAAGTCAGTGGAACGGGGATTACTCAGATTTGTCCCCCCTACTAAGTCTGGATCAAGAGACCAGAGATTCTCTTCTATGGTGGCTCTCTCGGCCACATCTGTCCAAGGGATGACCTTTCGCAGGCCAGATTGGACGATTGTAACAACAGAAAGCTGTTGGGGTTATGGACTCAGGAGGAGAAACTCCTCCCAATAAATATTCTGGAATTAAGAGCAATATTCAATGCTCTCCTAGCTTGGCCTCAGTTAGCAACTCTGAGGTTCATCAGATTTCAGTCGGACAACATCACGACTGTGGCTTACATCAACCATCAAGGGGGAACCAGAAGTTCCCTAGCGATGTTGGAAGTCTCAAAGATAATTTGCTGGGCAGAGTCTCACTCTTGCCACCTGTCAGCGATTTACATCCCAGGCGTAGAGAACTGGGAGGCGGATTTTCTAAGTCGCCAGGCTTTTCATCCGGGGGAGTGGGAACTTCATCCGGAGGTCTTTGCTCAACTGATTCTTCGTTGGGGCAAACCAGATCTGGATCTCATGGCGTCTCGCCAGAACGCCAAGCTTCCTTGTTACGGATCCAGGTCCAGGGACCCGGGAGCGGTGCTGATAGATGCTCTGACAGCCCCTGGGGTCTTCAACATGGCTTATGTGTTTCCACCATTCCCGATGCTTCCTCGTTTGATTGCCAAGATCAAACAGGAGAGAGCTTCGGTGATTCTGATAGCGCCTGCGTGGCCACGCAGGACCTGGTATGCAGACCTAGTGGACATGTCGTCCTGTCCACCGTGGTCTCTGCCTCTGAGACAGGACCTTCTAATTCAGGGTCCTTTCAAACATCCAAATCTAATTTCTCTGAGGCTGACTGCATGGAGATTGAACGCTTGATTCTATCAAAGCGTGGCTTCTCGTAGTCGGTTATTGATACCTGAATACAGGCTAGGAAGCCTGTTACCAGAAAAAGTTCCAGAAGTTCAGGCTTTTTGTCAGGCTTTAACTAGGATTAAGCCTGTGTTTAAGACTGTTGCTCCGTCGTGGAGCTTAAACTTAGTTCTTAATGTTCTTCAAGGCGTTCCATTTGAACCCCTTCATTCCATTGATATCAAGCTGTTATCCTGGAAGGTTTTGTTTTTGATGGCTATTTCCTCGGCTCAAAGAGTCTCTGAGTTATCTGCCTTACATTGTGATTCTCCTTATCTGATTTTTCATTCAGACAAGGTAGTTCTGCGTACTAAACCTGGGTTCTTACCTAAGGTAGTTACTAACAGGAATATCAATCAAGAGATTGTTGTTCCATCACTGTGTCCTAACCCTTCTTCAAAGAAGGAACGACTTTTGCATAATTTGGACGTAGTCCGTGCCCTGAAGTTCTATTTGCAGGCAACTAAAGATTTTCGTCAAACTTCTTCCCTGTTTGTCATTTACTCTGGACAGAGAAGAGGTCAAAAGGCTTCGACTACCTCTCTCTCTTTTTGGCTTCGTAGCATAATACGTTTAGCCTATGAGACTGCTGGACAGCAGCCTCCTGAAAGGATTACAGCTCATTCTACTAGAGCTGTGGCTTCCATCTGGGCCTTTAAAAATGAGGCCTCTGTTGAACAGATTTGCAAGGCTGCGACTTGGTCTTCGCTTCACACCTTTTCAAAATTTTACAAATTTGACACTTTTGCTTCTTCTGAGGCTATTTTTGGGAGAAAGGTACTTCAGGCAGTGGTTCCTTCTGTTTAATGTTCCTGCCTTGTCCCTCCCTTCATCCGTGTACTTTAGCTTTGGTATTGGTATTCCATAAGTAATGGATGACCCGTGGACTGACTACACTTAACAAGAGAAAACATAATTTATGCTTACCTGATAAATTTATTTCTCTTGTAGTGTAGTCAGTCCACGGCCCGCCCTGTCTTTAAGGCAGGCCTAAATTTTAATTAAACTCCAGTCACCACTGCACCCTATGGTTTCTCCTTTCTCGTCTGCTTTGGTCGAATGACTGAATATGACATGTGAGGGGAGGAGCTATGTAGCAGCTCTGCTGGGTGATCCTCTTGCAGCTTCCTGTTAGGAAGAGATATATTCCATAAGTAATGGATGACCCGTGGACTGACTACACTACAAGAGAAATACATTTATCAGGTAAGCATAAATTATGTTTTTTGGGCATAGGAATTTACTTATACGTCAGTGTCAATCAAACACTGCATGTTTGTGGAAAGCCACGTCTCTCGCTCGCGGCAAATCACGTGTGTTGCTCACAACTAACCACGCCCCTTGCTTGCACCACTTAGTCAGTTCAAATATAAGGTTTTTACATTATGTGACGCAGTTAGGAAAAAGCAGTCTGTGAGGAGAGTTGCTGCAGAGAGATATCACTTTGTTTAAAAGCGGAACATCGTCTTTTGTTTAATTTTTAAGCATGAATAGCTATTCCATCCTAAAAGCTTTTATAAAAAGCTATATAGAAGCCTGTTTTTTTTTATTTTTAACAGCTTTTTTCAAAGCTTAAGTTGTGAGGAAAAAAGAAAAAGAAAAATGATTGGACATTTCACCTCAAATATTTTTTTGAAAGCTTAAGAAAAGGAAGCTAATTAATGTTATAAAGCTTTTTTTAAAAAAGCTATATACTTGGAAAAAAAATCAAAATAGTCTGATACATAAGTAGCTCAGTTAAATAAAATATATAATAATTTATACATATATATATATATACAGTATACTATAAAAAAATTCAAATTGATTGATATTTCAACTGTAGTTTAATTAATATAAGAAAGACATAGCAAATAGGTGTTGCTACATCTGTATCTTATTTATATTATATAGAGATTTATATAATTATTTAAAAAAATAAAATAAATTAAGGACAGTAGTCTGTCCAAATAGGTCCTCCATTTTTAAGTTTAGATTACATATATATTTATTAAATATATTTAGGAAATCAGTTCATCAAAATAAGGTGTTTCTATACCTGTAGCTTATTTTATATATATATATATATATATATATATATATATATATAAAAGTAGCGTTGCTAAATACAGTGTTGCTATATCTGTATCTTTATTACATAAATAAATATTGTTGCTACATCTGTAGCCTTATTATATATAATAAATTTTGGATATATTTAGGAAAACAGTCCATCCAGATAAGAATGTCACTGTACTTGTTGGTTATATATATATATATATATATATATATATATATATATATATATATATATATATATTCTTTCTTTTTTAAATAAGTTTGGCAAATAGGGTGTTGCTAAACTGATATATTTATTATATATATAGGACAGTAGAACATAAAAATACGCTGTCACTACACCTGTAGAATTATTTATATATAGATAAAAGCAGTTTTCATAATCCATTTTTGCTACTTCAGTAGCTTTATTATTTATCCTGTAGCTTTGTTTCTATACCTGTAGCTTATTTTATATATATATATATATATATATATATATATATATATATATATATATATATATATATATATATATATATATATATATATAAAAGTAGCGTTGCTAAATACAGTGTTGCTATATCTGTATCTTTTTTACATAAATAAATATTGTTGCTACATCTGTAGCCTTATTATATATAATAAATTTTGGATATATTTAGGAAAACAGTCCATCCAGATAAGAATGTCACTGTACTTGTTGGTTATATATATATATATATATATATATATATATATATATATTCTTTCTTTTTTAAATAAGTTTGGCAAATAGGGTGTTGCTAAACTGATATATTTATTATATATATAGGACAGTAGAACATAAAAATACGCTGTCACTACACCTGTAGAATTATTTATATATAGATAAAAGCAGTTTTCATAATCCATTTTTGCTACTTCAGTAGCTTTATTATTTATCCTGTAGCTTTATTAGAAATAATATATTTTCAATATATTTAGGACAGCAGTCCATAAGGATGTCGTTACACCTGTAGGTTTATATAATATATATATATATATATATATATATATATATATATATATATATATATATATATATATATATATATATATATATATATTAAATAAGTGTGACCAAATAGGGTGTTTGTATACCTGTATATTAATTATATACATAGGATATTAGATCATCCAAATAGGGGTTTGCAATACCTGTAGCTTAATTGAAATATATATAAAGGCACTTTTTAAAAAATACAGTGTTGCCACTTTTGTAGCCTAATTATTATATAAATAAAATATTGCATATACATTCAAATAAGGGTGTCTTTACACCTGTAGGTTCAATATATATATATATATATATATATATATATATATATATATATATATATATATATATATATATATATATATATATATATATATATTAAATAAGTGTGACACCAGTATATTAATTATATATATAGTATATATATAGTATAGTAGATCACAGAAATAGGATTTTACTATACCTGTAGCTTAATTTAAATATATATGTTACAGTTAAAGTGCAGAAACAGTTAATGGGCACATTACCTAGCTAATCTGCAGATTAACAGATTTGCTCAGTTAAAGTGCAGAATCTGCACTTTACCTAGGTAATGTGCACATTAACTGCTTCCGTGTAGTTAAAGTTGGCAAAGTTTGTTTCTCTCATGTAAACTGTTTATTGAAAAAGAAGCCAAAGAATGTTCTGATTTCGAGCGAGGGCAGATACGCTCCAGAGTGCTCTGTTTTAATCACCTAGGTAATGTGCACATTAACGGCTTCCGTGTAGTTAAAGTTGGAAAAGTTTGTATATATATTGTTATATATATAAAAAAAAAAAGTCTGACCAAATAGGGTGTTTGTACACCAGTATATTAATTATATATATAGTATAGTATAGTAAATCCCAGAAATAGGGTTTTACAATACCTGTAGCCTAATTGAAATATATATAAAAGCAGTTTTTCAAAAACAGTGTGGCTCAGGGGCGTATTATGGCCTAGGCCAACAAGGCTGGTGCCTAGGGTCGCAGATTTGGGAGGGGCAGCACATCTATCCTATCCTCTCTCTTAAAGTCAGCACACATTACAGTGAGCGATAAAGTGCAAGCTTTTACAGAGAAGACAAGGCACATGCGCTGATTAATGTCGCTCTTTAAAGGCAGTGCTCCTTTAAACCGTTGCTTCATTTAGAGCCGCCGGCATTTTTGCAGTGGAAGTGTTCTTTGTGAGAAACTTGAACAGGGATATGCTTACAAGGTGAGGCTAGAGGAGAAGACCTTGTGCCGATATGCTGCCTCGCCATATTTGCTGTGGTGGGTCTGCGAGCGCATGCTTATTACAGGTCTAGTAACTAACAGACTGGATGCGTCTGTGCACTGCTTAGATCAGCTTGTGATGTCTAATCATAAACTCTCAGTGCTAATGTATGTTTGCTACTAATAGCTAGCTTTCTCTGCATTCATGAACCCATGGAGTAAATAGTAAACGGACACTTAAAAAGTTTCATTACTTGAATAATGGTGATTAATGTATGTTGCATGTGAAGGGCAGTGATTGCTTCAAAGTGTATTCTTCTTTCCCTCCCTTCCTCTCTCCCTTCTTTCCCTCCCTTCCTCCCCTTTCTCCCTCCATCCCTTCCTCTCTCAACTCACTCCCTCGACTCACTCCCTTCTTTCCCTCCCTCCCTCCCTTCTTTCTCTCAACTCCCTCCCTTGCTCTCTTCTTTCAAAAACCTTTACGGGGGGGCAGCAGAATTTTGAATGCCTAGGGCAGCACAAAACATAAATACGCCACTGGTGTGGCTACTTTTGTCGCTTAATTATATAAATAAAATGTATATACACCTAGCTTTATTATATATAATATATTTTGGATATATTTCGGACACTATTCCACCAAAATAAGCTTGTCACTATTCATGCCAGTTAAAAATATATACATTTTAAATAAGTCTGGCTAAATTGGGTGTATATATATATATATAGAATAAGTCTGATCAAATAGGGTTTTGCTACTGCTGTAGCTTCAATATATATATATCAAATAATTAAAAATAATTTTAAGAAAACATGCTTCCTAAAAGAAAGAAAACTGATGAAGAAAGGGCCCATTAAAGGAAAGCAAAAGCAGTTCAGAAAAGAAAAGAGAGAGCAAATATGACAGAAAATCAGAAACATAAAGCACAACAAAAAAATGCTTATACTTATAGAAAAGCACGTTCAGAAAATGAACAATCAGAAACAAAAAAACAGCTTAGCATAAGCAATACAGAAAGGGAACGTAAAAGCAAACTGTGGTGTTCAACACTATCGAACATATTTTGCAAAACATACTCAACACATTGCAGCACTTGCGAGATATGATGATTCATTTGATCATTATATCTGTGGAGAGCTAAATGTTATATGCACCAACTGTGATGCTGTACATTTTCCAAAAGAGCAGCCATCAGACAAACTATTTAGTCAATGCTGCAGCAAAGGAAAAGTAATTATTGAACCTATTAAAGTTGCTCCATTAATAAAAAAAACCAAATGACAGGAAATCAGAAACATTCAAAAAATGTTTACAAAAATATTAGATCTTTTAATAATTCATTAGCATTTGCTTCACTGGGGGCAAATATTGCTCCTCCTCCCGGTTATGGCCCTTACTGTTTTAGAATTAATGGACAAATTTGTCACAGAGCTGGATCACGTCATCCTTCCAATGAGGATAATCGAAAGTTCGCACAACTATATATTCTTGATACAGATGAGGCTGCATAACAGTGACTTATGATTAATGTAAATGCAAATTGCAACCCTGAATTAATGACTGAGTTGAGTTATTTTATAGCCTTAAACAATCCTTTTGTTGAAGCATGCAAAATGTTGTATGAAGTAGAACAGGAATTCTTAGAAGATGCATTTCGAAATGTTGTTACACCTGCAACTGTGACAATGGCAATTGTACAAGATCATAAAAACGATCAACTTAGATATAATGCTCCTCTTGTAATGAGGTAGCTATTATTTTCCAAAATGCAGATGGTGAACCTCCTCTTGTGCAAGATCTTATTATTCATTGTCAAAGTTCTAACAATGAAAAAAAAACCCAGAAAGGATTAGTATTTTAGATCCAAATTTGGAGCCAATGTTGTATTCAGTTTTTTTCCCTTTTGGGGACCAAAATTGGTCACCTAAAATGAAACTTAATTACAACCCTACTACTATTAGAAATATAAGAACTCAATCCTTAGCAAAGCCAAGAGAAAGGGACAGACAAGTGCAATTTTATGGGTCCAACCATCACAAGTTTAACCCATTTCTGAGTGCTGGCAAATTGACTCAGCAGTACTTTGTAGATTCATATGTTAAGACAGAAGGTAATGGTTTAAACTATGTTAGACAAAATCAGTCAAAATTGAGGGTTGAAAAGTATACAGGTCTCATGGACCATCTTTAAAGTGTAGCTGCAGTCCAGGGCTTACTTCCAGGCAAAGCAGTTATACTTCCATCTATGTTCCAAGGTAGTCCAAGAAAGATGGTGCAGAATTACCAAGATGCAATGGCTATTGTTTGAAAGTATGGGAAGCCTGAGTTTTTCATAATCATGACATGTAACCCAAAATGGTCTGAAATTGAAAAAATATCACAATGAAACATGTTTTGGTTAAACAAGCTGCCAAAGTTCATGTAATTGAATTTCAAAAATGTGGATTGCCTCATGCACATATTTTGCTTATTTTATCTGCAGAAGATAAGCCTAAAAATGCTGAAGTAATTGATAGCTTTATCTCTGCAGAAATACCTGATATTGAAGTGAATCCCTGGTTACATGCTTATGTTACCAAGCATATGATACATGGGCCCTGTGGGGAGCATAATCTAAGATCTCCATGTATATTTGATGGGGTTTGCTCTAAGCAATTTTCAAAATCTTTCCAGGAAGAAACTTTGATGTATGTAGATGGGTATCCATGTTACAAATGAACCAAAAAAAAAAAAATGTTTCTATTGAAATAAATGGTAAAAAAAAATGATAATGATAACTCTTGGGTTGTACCATACAACCCATACTTGACATTAAAATACAACTGCCATATTAATATAGAAAGCTGTGCTTCCATAAAAAAAGTAAAGTACATATTCAAATATATTTATAAAGGGCATGACTGTGCTAATATTGCAATTAAAGAACATGAAATGCTTCTTCATGATGAGTTAACTTCTTTTATGGATTCTAGATATGTCAGTGCTCCAGAAGCAGCATTGCGGCTTTTTGGTTTCCATATGCACCATCAATCGCATACCATCGTGGGATTACAATACAAGTTCATCTTCCTGGACAACAAATCAGTATATTTTACTGAAGATAATATTGAAACTGCTGTAGAAAGAACACAATTAAGAGACACAACTTTGAATGCTTGGTTTAAGTTAAACCAAGAAGATTTGTCAGATCATATATATCTTTACAGTGATATTCCTCAGCATTTTGTTTTTCATCAGAAGGCAACAAAAAGGAAAAAAAGAGTACAAGATCGAGCAAATAACACTATTCATCACATGTGCTCTGTAAATTTAAGCTAAGATGTTAAAAGATTTTATTTATGATTGCTTTTTACTATGTTAAAGGAGCAACTTCATTTGAAGATATACAAACAGTTGATGGTGTTCAATTTCACACATTTAAAGAAGCAGCTCAAAAACTTTGTCTTTTTGAAGATGAGTAATCATGGGACTTTACTCTTCATGAAGCTGCAAGTGAAATGATGCCTCGACTGCTCAGAGAGCTTTTTGCTCATATTTGTGCTTTAGCATCTCCACCAAATGCTAAAGAGCTTTTTGAAAAGTACAAAGGAAAACTCTTTGAAGACTTTTAAAGACACTCTGGTCACACACCAGAGTGTCAAATTTATTTAAACTATGCACTTAGAGATATTCAGGATATCTTGATTGTTAATGGCAAAAATTGTCAGGATTTTGGTTTACCAAACCCACCAGAACAAATTACCAAAAATCAAAGAGACCTCTATGATGCTTCTTTTGAAAGTTATACTGGAGTCTAAATGAAGGCATCTTTTAATGACCTTCAAAGAGAAAGTTTTGAACAAATCATTTCTGCATCAGAAAATGAAACTTTACCACAAAGTTGTTATTTCCTTGATGGTCCAGGTGGTAGTGGTAAAACCTACCTATACAAGACTTTGTTGAGGACATTTAGAGGAAATAGTGAGGTTGCATTACCAGTTGCTTCAACAGGTATTGCGGCAAATTTGCTTGAAGTTGGACAAGCATACCACTCACAGTTTAAGTTGCCAGTTCCTTTGTTGGAAACTTCAACCTCTTCCATGAGGCAAACCTCTAATGATGTACAAATGATCCGTACTGCAAAGATTATTATTTGGGATGAATCTACCATGCCTTCCAGTGATGCACTCAGATGCGTCGACAAATTCCTTCAAGAGTTGATGAATAACAACAAACCTTTTGGAGGAAAAACAATTCTGCTCTGTGGTGATTTCAGACAAACTCTTCCTGTTGTTGCACATAGAAGTAGATCAGCTATAGTTGAAGCCAGCATAAAATCCAATCCACTCTGGCATATGTTTAAGGTTTTGAAGCTGACAAATAATGTAAGATCTGTTGATCCTGAGTTTAGCTCTTGGCTTTTAAAGCTTGGAGATAGAATACTGACAAACGAGCATGGCTTTCATGAAGATATCTTTGAAATTCCATCTCAAATGATCTTCAAAGACTCCATTGTAAAGGAGATTTTTGGTGAACAGTTAAAAGATTCTGATGCTTTTAAGTTTACCAAAATGGCAATTTTATGTCCAAAAAAGAAGGTAAAACCTCTACTTATTTAAGCACTGATTATATTGATGATGAATCACAGGAAGATAGGGATACTTATCCAGTTGAATTTTTAAATGAATCGGCTCCTTCTGGAATGCCAGTTCCTAAACTCAATCTTAAAATTGGTAGTATTATTATGCTTTTGCGTAACCTTAACACCAAAAGAGGTCTTTGTAATGGTACCAGATTGGATGTGAAAGCTTTGCGTAAAAATGTAATTATTGCTCAAGTATTAACAGGTACAGCTAAAGGGCAAAATGTCTTTATTCCTTGAATAGACTTAGCCCAAAGTATTACAGAACTTCCTTTTGTATTACGAAGAAGACAATTTTCAGTTAAATTGGCTTTTGCTATGACCATTAACAAGTCTCAAAGTCAAACTTTAGATAGAGTTGGCATCTATTTGCCTGAGTCTATTTTCAGTCATGGACAGCTATATGTAACTTTCTCTCTGGTAAAAAGCTCTGCAGATGTCAAAGTTAAAGTCATAGACGGACAAGAACAAGGCTACTTATTAACTGGAAGTGATGCCTGTTTTACTAAAAATGTTGTTTACAAAGAAATATACTCAAAGTAGACATAATTTGAAGAGCAGCAATTTTGGATATATATACAGGACACTAGTCTGTCCAAATAGGGTGTCGCTACATCTGTAGCTTATATATTAAAAATAAGTGTTACCAAATATGCGGCTAGATTACGAGTTGTGCGTTAAGGTAAAAAAGCAGTGTTAACAGGTCCTAACGCTGCTTTTTTACACCCGCTGGTATTACAAGTCTACCAGGTTTAGGGGCACTGCATACTTCTTCGGCCTTACCGCAAAATGACTTACATAAACTTTGTAAACCCTTTTTTCTATGGGACTTCCATAGCGCCGGTATTACAAGTCTGTCCTGGGAGGCCAAAAAGTAAGCGGTACGCCCTCTTCCTCCAAGATCCCTAACGCATTCTAATATCAGTAGTTAAGAGTTTTATGGTACAATGCCGTAGTATAAAACTCATAACTAAAGTGCTAAAAAGTACACTAACACCCATAAACTACTTATTTACCCCCTAAACCGAGGCCCTCCCGCATCGCAAATACTAAAATAAAATTTGTAACCCCTAATCTGTGGCTCCGGACATCGCTGTCACTATAATAAACATATTAACCCCTAAATCGCCACACTCCCACCTTGCAAACACTAGTTAAATAATATTAACCCTAATCTGCTATCCCTAACATTGCCACCACCTACCTACATTTATTAACCCTAATCTGCCATCCCCAACGTCGCCGCCACTATATTAAATGTATTAACCCCTAAATCTAAGTCTAACCCTAACACCCCCTAACTTAAATATAATTTAAATAAATCTAAATAAAAGTCCTATCATTAACTACATTATTTCTATTTAAAACTAAATACTTACCTATAAAATAAACCCTAAGCTAGCTACAATATAAGTAATAGTTACATTGTATCTAACTTAGGGTTTATCTTTATTTTACAGGCAAGTTTGTATTTATTTTAACTAGGTAGAATAGTTATTAAATAGTTATTAACTATTTAATAACTACCTAGCTAAAATAAAGACAAATTTACCTGTAAAATAAAACCTAACCTAAGTTACACTAACACCTAACCTAACTCTACAATTAAATAAATTCCCTAAATTAAATACAATTAAATAAATTAAATTAAATTAGCTAAATCACAAAAACAAACAAATACTAAATTACAGAAAATAAAAATCAAATTACAGATATTTAAACTAATTACACCTAATCTAAAAGGCCTATCAAAATAAAAAATCCCCCCAAAATAAAAAAAAAAACCCTAGCCTAAAC
The DNA here is from genome assembly GCF_027579735.1 of Bombina bombina. Lineage (NCBI taxonomy): Eukaryota > Metazoa > Chordata > Amphibia > Anura > Bombinatoridae > Bombina > Bombina bombina. The sequence goes on from NC_069500.1 coordinate 1,172,838,077, forward strand.
TATCAATAGCCCTTAAAAGGGCCTTTTGCAGGGCATTGCCCCAAAGTAATCAGCTCTTTTACCTGTAAAAAAAAATACAAACACCCCCCAACAGTAAAACCCACCATCCACACAACAAACCCCCCAAATAAAAACCTAACTAAAAAAAGCCTAAGCTCCCCATTGCCCTGAAATGGGCATTTGGATGGGCATTGCCCTTAAAAGGGCAGTTAGCTATTAGGGGGTGTTTGTATTTTTTTTACAGGTAAAAGAGCTGATTTCTTTGGGGCAATGCCCCGCAAAAGGCCCTTTTAAGGGCTATTGGTAGTTTAGTTTAGGCTAGGGTTTTATTTTTATTTTGGGGGAGCTTTTTTTTATTTTGATAGGGCTATTAGATTAGGTGTAATTAGTTTAAATATCTTGTAATTTGTTTATTATTTTCTGTAATTTAGTGTTTTTTTGTACTTTAGCTAATTGTATTTAATTTATTTAATTATTTAATTTAGGTCATTTATTTAATTGTAGTGTAGTGTTAGGTGTAACTTAGGTTAGGTTTTATTTTACAAGTACTTTTGTATTTATTTTAGCTAGGTAGTTAGCAAATAGTTAATAACTATTTAGTAACTATTCTACCTAGTTAAAATAAATACAAACTTGCCTGTAAAATAAAACGCCTAGATTACGAGTCTTGCGTTATCCTTAAAAAACAGCATTGAGAGGTCCCAATGCTGCTTTTTAATGCCCGCTGGTATTACGAGTCAGACAGGTACAGGTGTACCGCTCACTTTTTTTCCGCGATTTTAGCATACCGTAAATCCCCTTACGTCAATTGCGTATCCTATCTTTTTAATGGGATTTTCCTAATGCCGGTATTATGATCGCTGGAAAAAGTAAGCGGTACACCCTCTCCTGGCAAGACTCCTAACGCAAAGTCAGTAGTTAAGAGTTTTATGGGCTAACGCTGGAACATAAAGCTCTTAACTAAAGTGCTAAAAAGTACACTAACACCCATAAACTACCTATTAACCCCTAAACCGAGGTCCCTCACATCGCAAACACTATAATAAAATTATTTTTTTTAAATATCTTTATTTTTTGTGTGCCAAATACAGAAAGACCAAGACAATAATAATTCAACATAGATAAAATATTACAGAATTTAACTTGACTAGGACATTGTAAAGTTCGTCTGTTCTGATTCTTACCTTCAACAGTAGATAGGTCAATGGCTAACATGGAAAGTGCAATCTTGTTGTTGGTATAGTCATGACCTATAAACATTCGGTCAGTCCTCCTATAAGGCACATTTTACTTATAAATAAAATAATTTTTATTAACTTAAACTAACATTTGCCAGCTCGGGTTGCTTCACCTCATCTCCCCTAGTCCCCAGTTTCCTGGTTAGTCTAACTGCCACTCGCCTCTCAGGTTAGCTTCTAATATGTACTCTGTGTTTCGAAAAGGTGCCATAACCATTTTACGCAACGGGATTGGGAGCGAGAGAATAAATGGTTCCCATTTTGTAACAAAAGACCTCACTCTTTTAGTAACGTCTCCCAATCCGTCTGATTGTTCAACGAGCATTTGACTTAGCAGTGTCTGCTTCAACTGTGTCACAGTAGGTGGGTTACGTTTGAGCCAGTTCTGAAATATCAGTCGCCTGGCTATTAAGACTATGTTGGACATAAATAGTTTAGAGTTTCTCGGGATTCCCTCGAAGTCTAACAATGTAATGGTTCTAAGTGACAGTTCATTAGTGTGAGTGTGCATGCTTAGGTTTGCCCAGTAAGATGTCATCTTCCAAAATCTAACAAGCTTGGGACAGTTCCATAGCATGTGCCTAATGTCTGCGTCTTCCCTCCCACACTTTGGGCATTTATTATCTCTTTCTGCTTTCCATCTCTGGAATTTCTTGGGTGTTATATAGCTGTCGTGTATGAGTTTGAAATGTGACTCCCGGACTTCTGACGAGAGAGTGGCTCGTTTAACCTTATGTTTACTTTCCTCGATCTCTTTACTAGTCACCTCCTCCCCTAACAGGGAGCTCCAGAGCTCAGCAAGTCTACTTAGGCATGAGGTGCTCGTGGTTCTGTTCAGCCTCTTATATAGCGGTGATATTGATGTGATACCTTGCTCTACTAACTTTACACTTTGCACTATCTGTGACTGTTCACCACCTCTATTCTCTCTCAATAGTGTGGAATAGTAATGCCTAGCCTGTAAGTAAGCATAGTGGTGTGTCCTAGGTAGTCCGAACTCCTGTCTCAGCTCATCAAAAGTTTGCATGTGAGTTCCCTCTGGCATTAACGTCTGGCCCACTGTGCGTAGGCCTAGCTCTTTCCAGTGAAGAAAGGCTTCAGATGTGATTCCCGCAGGGAATTCAGGATTACCCCCCATGGTAAATAAGCTATTATCCTATGGTCCCCTCCCAGATGTTTACAAGTTAGTCTCCAAGCTCTCGCCGGTTCGTTCAGTAGGTCAATGTCATTGAGGTATTTAGTCGCCTGTGAATGGGTCATATGGGGTACCATTTCTAGTGTCCAAGGTTTTATCAGTGTGTTTTCCAATTTAGTGTTTGTGAATTTTTCTTGCCCCGTCAACCAATCTATAGCAAACTTACACTGAGCTGCCCAGTTATAGAGTTCAAAGTTAGGTAACGCCAGGCCACCCATCTCACGTGGTGCTGTGAGTTTAGAGTAGCTAATCCTATGTTTCTTATTAGACCATATAAATTGAAGGACCGTCCTCACTACGTTCTGCATGTCAGTTTTTTTAAGTATGAATGGCAGTGTCTGGAAGAAATAGAGTATTTTTGGGAAGTAGACCATTTTTATAAGACTCACTCTGCCTGATAGGGATAGAGGAAGCGGGGACCATGTTTTAAGCAAGTTCTTCAGCTGTCCTAGCAGGGGACCATAGTTTATCGAGTACCACTTCCGCGGATCAACATTAAGAGTTACTCCCAGGTACCTAAAATTCCCTTCCACTACCTTAAAGTCAAAATTAGGGATTTGCCTGTCACTCTTTGATAGAAGCCATATTAACTCTGTTTTGTCAGTGTTAATCGCGTATCCAGAGATCTTACTAAACTCCTCTATTAACTCCATTAATTTGGGTATATTCTTGCTGGGATCTTGAACAAATAGCACCATGTCATCCGCAAAGAGCGAGACATGTGAGACCGTGTCACCTATCTGCATTCCCTCTAGTTGTTGTCTGATTCTCCACGCTAAGGGCTCGATAGCAATGTCAAAGAGAAGCGGAGACAGGGGGCAACCCTGTCTCGTGCCTCTATGTAGCAGGAAAGGCGATGTGGCAGTCCCATTCACAAGGATAGAGGCCTGCGGGGCCCTATATAAATTGGATACCGCCGTAACAAATGAGCCTTCTATTCCCATCTTCCCCAAAGTATGGAAGAGGTGTTCCCACAGGACATTATCAAAGGCCTTTTCAGCGTTGATTAGCAATAAGGCTGCTTCCCTATGACTTTCTCTCTTCTTACTATCGTGGGACAGCTGCCAGTAATATTGAATAACTGTCTGGACCCTTCTGATGTTAAGGACAGAGGATCTTCCCTTGACAAAACCAGTCTGGTCGCTATGAATAAGCGACGGTAGGATCCCTGCCAGTCTATTCGCCAGAATTTTTGTTAGGATTTTATAGTCCTGGTTAAGTAGGGATATAGGGCGATAAGACTGTGTCAGGAGTGGGTCTCGTCCCTCCTTTGGTATGATGCTAATGTTAGCTTCTGCAAATCTAACCGAGGGTACCACCGAATCATCTAATAAGCCGTTAAACAGTTTCTCCAAGGCCCCAGCTATGTCTGATCCCATTATTTTGTAGAACTCCGCCGGTAGTCCATCAGGGCCCGGGGATTTCTCTAGCTTTAGGTGTTTAATTGTGGCTGTTATTTCCTCCTTAGAAATGGGAGAGTTAAGCTCCTTAAGTTGGTTCTGCTCTATTTTTGGTAGCTGGATCGGAGTCCAGAATCTCTCCCTATCCACGTCGAGCACATGTTGCACCGAGTAAAGTCTTTTATAGAAGCTAGTGAAGGCGTCTTGAATATCAGTTTCTTTATTTAATAGGGTTCCTCCCTGCTTTATCGCTAAAATAGAAGTCCTTGTCCTAGTCAATTTGGTCACTCTAGCTAGTAGCTTCCCAGTTCTATTCCCAAACGTGTAGTACTTGGCTTGAACTCTAGCATGGGCTTTGTTAGTTTGTTGGAATATATAGTTGTCCCTAAGTGTTTTGGCTTCCTTATATTTCTGCCTATTTGTGTTGTTAGGATTCCTAAGATATTTGTTTCTTGCGTTTAAAAGGCGTGATAAGAGATGGTCTGTTTTTAATTTATGTTGTTTTTTAAGGGATGTGGCGTAAGCAGATATGGCCCCTCTCAGGACAGCCTTGGCCATTTCCCAGAATAGAAGGGGATCGTCTGTGTGTTCTTTATTAAGGTCTGAGTATGTATGCCATTCACCTAGAATATGTCTATAGAAATTTGGGTCTCTGTACAGGTATGTTGGAAAGACCCATTTGTTAGATTTGTGATTAGAGGCTCCTGTATGAATTTTTACCTCTATGGGTGCATGATCAGAAATCGTTATGGGATCTATTGCGGCTTCTTCTACTCTAGGACACAACGTTGAAGAGACCAGAAAATAGTCTAGTCTCGACAAGGTATCCTTTGCTACAGACATGCATGTGTATTCCCTATTTTCTGGGTACTTGGCTCTCCACACATCCTGCAGGCTTAAAGACTTTGCCAGCGTGCGTATTATCAGTGTTTCTTTTTTAGAATTATAAACTCTCTGGGGCTTTGGTGTGTTTCTGTCAGGGTTGGAAAATCTATCTGCAGGGACCTGTGGGGCAATGTTAAAGTCCCCTCCAATAAGGAGAGGTGAGTTAGTGAATCTTATTATCTCTGAGTGTAGTGTCCTCCAGAACATTTGTTTTCGAGTTTGTGGCCCATATACACCTACCAGCGCGAAGGATAATCCCCCGATTTCTAATTGAATCATGACAAATCTCCCTTCCTGATCGGTCTGTGTTTTGGTGATAGTGTATTGTAGGTTCTTTCTAAACAGGATCGCCACCCCTCTAGCTCTCCGTTGTTCGTATGGTGTAAAGATTACCTCTCCTACCCAATTTTGTTTCAGTTTCTGATGTTCTAGCTGTGATAAGTGTGTCTCCTCTAGAATGGCAATGTCAGCTCGTCTAGAGTGTAAGTAACGTAATATGGACCTACGCTTTTGTGGGGAGGTGATGCCTCCCACATTCCAGCTCATAATGGTTAGTGGACTACTCAGCATGGTGTAATTTCCTGTATGTTTGATGTGCCGGTGTGTATGGTGTCGTAGGGTTTTGTGTAGCAGTGGCATTGAAATACCTTGAACACTCCATCTGTTGTATGATCATGTGCTGTCGACTAAGGCTAATCTGTCCCCTCATTGGACCCCGGAGAGAGAGGTGAGCATCCCGCTGGCAAGACAAAAAAAAATTCAGTGAAAAACATAGAAAACAATATAAAACATACATCACAATTGTCAACAAATCAAACCAGTTCCTCCACAACACTCGACCAGTTGTCCTGGTCTGATTTCCTTTTATGAGCAGTACACCTCACCCTTAATTTGGTCTCTTATTGAGAAAAAATAATTAACTAATTAACTAAACGGTTGCAGTCTAAATCCCCCTCCCCCCCTAAGGCTCCTAATTCCTAGAACAGGATCAGCTTAGCGGTATCAATTAAGGATCGAACAAGTAAGAAACAAACAAGGTCCCCAAGCTGAAGATGAGGCCAACTACTTGATTACTACAGAATAGCACTGCAAATAAATAAAGGGGGGGGATTTCTCTCTTCCCTAATCTATTTCCAACAGAATATTATAGCAACTAAACTGAGACATTTTTCAATATCTGCTCCCAACCATAACTTCAGTTACATCTGTTAGCTTTTGAGGCAAAGACCCCTGTATGTTGAGAGTTAGAATTTAGTAATTAACCCCTTATGTGTCCAGTGTCTTTCATTTCTCCTCTGCATTGTATAGAGTGTCTCAAGTCCTGTACCATTGCAGAGTTTAGTTCATCTCCGTTCAAGTATCTTTAACTATCAGTTCTTGCTCCTGTCTAAGGAATTTCTGCAGATGTCTGGGGTCCTCAAAGAACTTGACCCCCTGTTGGGTCTGAAGTCTAAGTCTCGCTGGGAACAACATTGAGAAGGGGCGCCCCGATTCTGCAAATGACTTGCAGTAGGGCGAGAACTCTCTTCTTCTCCTGGAAATTTCCGCAGAGTAATCTTGGAAGATTAATATTTTTGCCCCCTCAAAGATCAAGGGGGAGTTCTGGCGATATGCTCTTAGTATCAGGATCTTATCTTTGAAGTTAAGGTATCGGATCATTACTTGGCGGGGCCCTCTTGTATTTTTCTGATCTTGGTTCATGTTGCCTACCCTGTGGGCTCTCTCAACAACACACGGTATATCATCCGGCTTCAAATGAAGCAAAGCTGGCAAAGTGCGTTCAGCAAATTCGACTAAGTCCGTGTTTGGGACAGTTTCTGGCAATCCAACAATTCGCAGGTTGTTGCGCCTTGAGCGGTTCTCAAGATCATCAACTTTGTCAAGCAATATTTTATTTTGAGCTTCAAGCGCAGCGATCTTGGTAGTGCTTTCTCTTTGCAAGACCTCTCCATCTCCCACTCTTTGTTCGATATGCTGGAGTCTAGAGGAAAAGGACTTAAAATCTGATGACAATGAGTCCATCCCTGTCTGCAATTGCTCTATCTTGGGCAAGAAAAGTGTTGAAATTTGTGAGACAATAGGGTGAGTGTCTGTCAAGATTTCCTCAGCTGTGTCCGCCACCATGTTTTCTGCAGCGTGTACTTCCACTGTAGCTTTGGATTTTCTTTCCTGGTTTTTTTGCCTATTGGACATGGTGCCAGTGGCTTTAATGAAACTTGAATAGTACTTCTGCATGCACCTATCCAACACTCCACTCCTACCTCCAGTAGTTGTGTGCAGGGGAGAGAGCCAAGATTTTATAGCCCAGGGGGTAGTGCCCGTTAGCCAGGTCTTAAGTAACTGATCCTAACAGCGATCACTTAGTTTTCATTCCTTTGCAGTATGTAGGGTATGGTGTACTAATTTGTTACTGCGTCATATCTGATTGTGGTTCAAGTACAATTTGCCCTGGAAGCTTCTCTGCAGGGTCTGCATTCATAGCAAGTTTACTGTGTTAATGTATCGGTGATGTATTGAGACACATGTGCAGCACTCTCTCAAGACAAGGTTCTCACAGCACCCCCTTCAGCGTGTAATATATCTGTATAAACCTATATAAACTAGCCCAGTCAGCGGAGGAATAACCAGAGAGGGGAGAGACAAAAAGAATGTTATGGCGTCTAGTTAGCCACGTGGGTGACCGGGGCCTTGTACACTGTCTGCTTGTCGCCAGTTGCAGTGAGAGCTTTAACGCTATTAGGGTGTAGGAGAGCGTGATCAGGATTAACAATATTTAACAGTCTCTAGTGTGAGTTGGCTTCAGCCCCCCTGCTGCTGCTCCCTTTCACCTGAGTATAGCAAAATGGCGGTTCTTTTCTCTCTTGCCACCCGGCTCTCCCCCTCCGACGTACCGTTCTTTGTCTCTTGTGTCCTCCGGTTGAGCCCAAGTTAACCCCCAGCTGTGCGGGGTCGGATCAGTTGCGTCTGATGGGGTTCTAATGTGTGCTCTTTTTTTTCTTTAGCGCGGTCTTTGGCAGCTACGGCCGTTGTGGCTTTTGAAATTGTTCCGGCAGGGGAGCCGTTGGTGTTGGCTCCTACCTGTGACAAGTCCGGACAGGTCTTGAGGTATACCTGTCAAGGATCAGTGGTATTGTGGTAGTTTACGGTCGCCAATAAGGGAATTTGGGAGCTATGAGCACGGAGCTCCTCTTCCCTGCGACCGTTCGCTCCGCCCGCCCACCGGAAGTCATAATAAAATTATTTAACCCCTAATCTTCTGACCGGACATCGCCGCCACTGTAATAAATATATTAACCCCTAAACTGCCGCACTCCCGCCTCGCAAACACTAGTTACATTTTATTAACCCTTAATCTGCCATCCCTAACATCGCCGACACCTACCTACATTTATCAACCCCTAATCTGCCACCCACAACGTTGTCGCTACTATATTAAATGTATTAACCCCTAAACCTAAGTCTAACCCTAACCCTAACATCCCCCTAACTTAACCCCTTAACGACCAACGACGTATGGGGTACGTCCTGCAAAAAAATGCAGTTAATGACCAAGGACGTACCCTGTACGTTGTTGGTCTTTGAAAGCAGTGGAAGCGATCATGATCACTTCCAACTGCTTTCATGTTATAGCAGTGATGCCTCGATATTGAGGCATCCTGCTATAACATTTTTTAGCCGTCCGATGCAAAGAGAGCCACCCTGTGGCCCTCTCTGCATCGGCCATTGATGGCCATGTTCGTTGGTGGGTGGGAGCTTACCCAGGGAGGTGGGTGGGCGGCCATCGGTGGGAAGGGGGGCGGGATCGAGTGCGGGTGCGCGCGGGTGCGCGCGCGTGCACAGGAGCGGGTGCGTGCGCGCGGCGGGTGTGAACCCTACACTATGGAACAATGGTGGTACTCGGTGGGAGCACAAGGTGGTACTCGGTGGGAGTGAGGGTGGGCATTTAAAAAATATTTAGCAATCTGGCAGGGGTTGGGGGGTTGGGGGTTGAGGGAGGGCAGCTACACTACAGAAAATAGTATTTTTTTAAAAATAAATAAAAATAACCATATTTGATTTCAAACTGGGCACTGGCAGACAGCTGCCAGTACCCAATATGGCGCAATAAGGCAGAGAGAGGGGGGGTTAGAGAGCTGTTTGGGGGGGATCAGGGAGGTTGGGGGCTAAGGGAGGATACTACAGAACAGAATTATTATTTAAACCCCCCCCAAAAAAAAAAACTCTTATTTTATTACTGGCAGACTTACTGCCAGTACTTAAGATGGCGGGGTGGGGGAGGGAAGAGAGCTGTTTGGGAGGGATCTGGGGGTGTGATGTGTCATTTGGGAGGTTGATACCTACACTAAAGCTAAAATTAACCCTGTAAGCTCCCTAAAAGCTCCCTAATTAACCCCTTCACTGCTGGGCATTATACATGTATGGTGCGCAGCGGCATTTAGCTGCCTTCTAATTACCAAAAAGCAAAGCCAAAGCCATATATGTCTGCTATTTCTGAACAAAGGGGATCCCAGAGAAGCTTTTACAACCATTTATGCCATAATTGCACAAGCTGTTTGTAAATAATTTTAGTGAGAAACCTAAAATTGGGAAAATGTTACGTTTTATTTTTATTTGTTCGCATTTGGCGGTGAAATGGTAGCATGAAATATACCAAAATGGGCCTAGATCAATACTTTGGGTTGTTTACTACACTACACTAAAGCTAAAATTAAAACTACAAGCTCCCTACATGCTCCCTAATTAACCCCTTCACTGCTGTGCATAATACACGTGTGGTGCGCATCGGCATTTAGCGGCCTTCTAAATACCAAAAAGCGATGCCAAAGCCATATATGTCTGCTATTTTTTAACAAAGGGGATCCCAGAGAAACATTTACAACCATGTATGCCATAATTGCACAAGTTGTTTGTAAATAATTTCAATGAGAAACCTAAAGTTTGTGAAAACATTTGTTAAAAAGTGAACTTTTTTTTTTATTTGATCACATTTTGTAGTGAAATGGTGGCATGAAATATACCAAAATGGGCCTAGATCAATACTTTGGGATGTCTTCTAAAAAAATATATATACATGTCAAGGGATATTCAGGGATTCCAGACAGATATCAGTGTCCCAATGTAACTAGCGCTAATTTTGAAAAAAAGTGGTTTGGAAATAGCAAAGTGCTACTTGTATTTATTGCCCTATAACTTGCAAAAAAAGCAAAGAACATGTAGACATTGGGTATTTCTAAACTCAGGACAAAATTTAGAAACTATTTAGCATGGGTGTTTTTTGGTGGTTGTAGATGTGTAACAGATTTTGGGGGTCAAAGTTAGAAAAACTGTGTTTTTTTCCATTTTTTCCTGCTATTTTATAAATTTTTTTATAGTAAATTATAAGATATGATGAAAATAATGGTATCTTTAGAAAGCCCATTTAATGGCGAGAAAAACGGTATATAATATGCGTGGGTACAGTAATTGAGTATGAGGAAAATTACAGCTAAACACAAACACCGCAAAAATAGCCTTGGTCCCAAACGGACAGAAAATGGAAAAGTGCTGTGGTCATTAAGGGGTTAAATATAATTTAAATAAATCTAAATAAATTTACTATTATTAAATAAATTATTCCTATTAAAAACAAAATACTTACCTATTTACCTGTCAGACAGAGCAGGAGCGAGCTGCACTTAGTGTAATGGAGCGGTCGGGCCGGGCTGTGACTATATAGCTGGCCCGATGCGCTATGTAATAAAAACAGATCCGCTCAGAAGAGCACAGAGAGCGGGTCTGAAAAACAGCCATATTTTAAAACAATTTAAAGGGAATATTAAGTTTTACAACGATAACACTAATATAATGTTATATAATTCTGCACTATGTGCAGAATTATATAACATTATTTTTTAGGTTTACTGACACTTTAACTAAATGCAATCTACAAATAGTAGTTTCAATTTCCAATGTTTCAAGAAATCATCATCCAATAACAATTATTGCAGAATAGTTATTTCTTGTAATTACTTCATATAAACCTGATTGCTTTAACTGCTAATTATTTGAATGTTATTTCTGTTTGATTAAATCAATGTAGTTAATGTAAAAAACAGCAGCATATGAATCATCAGCATAGTAACATATAACACGTATTACAAATATTTTTTATTGTGTGCATCAATTTTTAATCCAGTGTGTGACATAAACAAGGAAAATTCATGTTTATTAACAACTTATTACTGAAGTTCAATAGAGAGAACTAAATAATAGATGCAAACTAATTTGAAAGAACTCACAAACTAACTGTAATTTTTAATCTTGTTTAATCCTTGACAAGTACTTATTTTAAGTGCAAATACTTCTAAGTCTGTCAGCTTTTGTTTTTACTTTTGAATTCTAAAAGAAAAAAAATTAGGTATGCATTTATTTAAAATTAAATAAATAAAAAAAGAGAGGTAACGAAAATACAAATAGACAACTAAAAGCAATCCTAGACATGAAATCCATAAAACAACAAATTGCATACATGGTCACGGTTTTGCTCTGTCCTGAATAAATTTAATCACATTGTACCTTGAATTTAAAAATATATCTATATAAATCCTTACAATAACCTTGAGAAAAAATTGACTGGCATAGCTAGTAGATACATTTTGACATATAGAGCCTAGCAAAACTAAGAAGTTACTATTCACTGTCATAGATATTAACAATTAAAATATGAGTGCATTTTTTTTTTAAAAATTCTATTGTGATTTATAAATATAATAATTTTCTGTTGTATTAACATGTAGGCAAAATAATCTATTACGGAAAGTAATTAAACACTTCACATAACTAAAAGTTAAGTTGGAGATCATTAAGATTTGGATTAAACAGGATTAATATTTGGTAGATATTGATTATGTTTAAGAAATAATTAACAGAAAAGTCTAAGAAACAAAATCTGCAAAATAAGATTTGAGTTCCTTATAAGGTACAGTAATTGCTTTTGGAAGTGAGTTTTACCTGTTATTGTAATAAAACATAGGAAATCTATATTTCAATGCAAGATGTAGAGATGAAATCTTAAAAATTATTAAATTGTGGGATGGATTTCATTATTACCCAAAATATCTAGGTCACACTCTTATTAGGTGTAGCTGCATGCAACTTAAAGGGATATTAAACCCAAATTTTTTCTTTCATTATTCAGATAGAGAATACCATTTTAAACAACTTTCTAATTTACTTCTATTATCTAATTTGCTTCATTCTCTTGATATTCTTTCCTGAAAAGCATATCTAGATAGGCTCAGTAGCTTCTGATTGGTGGCTGCACATAGATGCCTCATCTGATCACCCATGTGCATTGCTATTTCTTTAACTAAGGATATCTAAAGAATAAAGCAAATTAGATAATAGAAGTAATTTGGAATGTTGTTTAAAATTGTATTCTCTGTCTGAATTATGAAAGAAATTTTTTGGGTTTAATGTCCCTTTAACTTTGGGATACACAGTTATAGAGAATTAGGATAAGCATTAAGTCAAATTAAGAATTATGGCCATTTGGCATTTCCTGGAGCTTCATTGAATCTCTTCTTAAAGTGGCAGTAAAGTAAAAATAAAACTTTCACAATTCAGATAGAGCAAGCAATTTTAAACAACTTTCTAATTTACTTCTATTACTAACTGTACACCTAGGTTTAGTGTGAACAAGCAGCATCCACTGCCTGTATGTAACATTACATAAGGAAATGCTTGTGCAGCTCTGCACCCTTATCTCACAGAACCAATCAAGCGTGTGCAGGGCTTATCAATCACCTTTGACAAATCAGTACAAATTGTAGTTAAATTGGCTTGGAGGGTTAATGCAGAAAAATAGGATATAAATTGCAGGCCTCCATCACACTTCATTTAACGGTGTCTTTTGATAAAAATAAATGATTTAAGGGTTTTACAGAACTAAAATATTGTTTGCTACACCATACTCAACCCATAGTGAATCAAACAATGAATTATCAAAGCAAATGAAGTTAGCGTCTACTAAGTAGTAAAGCAACAATAAGCAATAAGTATTTAGCATGTCAAATATATTTATAAGCCCATACTATTATAACTAAGGGATTTGGTCCTGCCTCATTAACATTTGAAAACAATTCTACACAGATTCTTATCAATTAGCTATAACTGGTAGATACAGAAACATTTTGGGCTAGATTACGAGTGGAGCACAAACATTTACGCCCGAGCAATAAGGGGTATATCACGAGCGTTTGTGCTCATCGGGCTTGCCGCTCATATTATGAGTTGAAAGTAAACATGATTGCGCTAGAATGATTGCCACGACTTCTGGTTAACTGTTTCGCGAAACTAAAAAGTTGCACAAAACACATCAAAAATACATTGCAAAGTATAGTTATACTCATAATGACGCTATCTAATACAACCTAACAAGCCGCTAACTTTACATTAAATATTAACTCATCCCTATCTTATAATAAATTTAAACTTACCTTTAGAATTAAAATAAACTATATTAAACTATTAATTAACCTACCCTAACTATTAAACTAAAATTGCATTAAACTAACAATTAAATTAACTTTATTACATATTTTAAAACCTAACCCTACTCAAGTTATTTAAAGCTACTATTAAAAATTGCTAAATTACAAAAATTCAAAAACACTAAGTTACATATTAGACATAAAAGACAATGTAATTGCACTTAATCTGAACTTCAAATTAGTAGTACATTTCTACATTTCTTGCAGATGCTCAGTAGGACTTGATGACGCAAAAAGTGTAAATACAAAAAGACTATGCACATTTTCTTAATGGAAGTAAATTGGAAAGTTGTTTCAAATTGCATGCTCTATCTGAATCCTGAAATTTTAATTTTGACTTGAGTGTCCATTTAAGTAAATGAAAACATGTAAAACCATATCAATGCAATATTAATTTTTAATAAAGGTTTTAATGATATATTTACTGTAAATATTTCACATTACAATGTTCTGCACTTAGCAAAATATGTTCTATGTATTTATAAATAGATATTCTATGTATAGACTTGAGAGGACAAACAGCTCATTAATATAAACTAATTGAAGTCCTAAAAATATTCCAGTGTTTAAACAATTTTGGCAGTGCATGCCTTAAAGAAAAATGTATTTATTTTTTCTGAAATCAGAATATAATGCAAAATCCTAATGCAAGTCCTGGATAGGGATGGGCAAATGTGGCTGAATCAAAATTTGAATTCTAGAATAAATATTCATTTGTATATTTGTTTTACAGAATTGAATATCAGTAATAATTAAACTTCTTTAAAATTCAAAAACCAAATGTTATTTTTTATTTTTTAATGTTGTATTGGATTTTAAATTTTGCTTTCAAATGCGTTTGATTTTGAAAGTTCAGAATAGTTCAAACAGACACATTCAAATTTTGAATGTGTATATTCGATATATTATGAACATTCAAAATCAATTGTTGAAATTTTGAATTGCATAAATTAACTTGAAATTGAATGTTATAGCTAACAGAAAGCATACTTAAAATTCAAATATTCAATCAAATATTACTGAATGTTAATTAAAATTAGAAAATTAATATTCAAAATTTGAATGTTAGAATGTTTGATAAACATTCGAAATTCGATTAGAACATGCGAATGTATAAAAATGTGTTTTAAATTTTGAAATGTTGCAAAATATTGTCCCATCCCTAGTCCTGGACCATTCTATCCTGCAACGATCCATTGTAGTATTTTATTTATTTGTATAGTTTGTGTAATGGGCATTTCGGGTTAACATCATGATTTTATATTGTCAGTGTTAATTAGGGTTAATAAATATCAGATGAAAGGCAGTTTGTGTTAAAGTGTTACAAAAGGTATACTTACTGTAGAGCAGTGTTTCCTAAAGTCAGTCTTCAGGGCCTTCAACAGGCCACAATAGTGTAAGGCTTCTGGCTATCCTCTCTATATGGTCTCCTTCTAGTTCTCCCCACCTTGTTTTTCCACCAACCAAAGTCCCCAAACCCCATATTTTTAATTCAGCTTTTCTTGGGCCGCAATAACTATGGCACACATTCTTAGTTCTATTTTTCTAGAGGCTGACAAAATTAGTTGGGTATTCCTGATGTAGATTCTTGCTTTGCAGTGCAGGAATAGAGATATTTTGTGTATTCATTTTAGGGTTAAATATTATTATTACATGGGGACCTTGAAATGGAAATTGTTATTTTTTCCAATGGGCACCAGTTTATTTCCCATGAGAATAAAAAGAACTTGCCTAGATTTATCCTACTGATCTTATCATATGATCTCTGTATTGTTGTTGGTTTTAGTAACCTCTTCAGTACTGTAATATGCTACACAAATGTATTGAGATGTTATATCTGGGATAAATAGTTATTCTTAAATATAGAACTTTTACTGAATTGTATTTAAAAATATTGCAATCTGTTTCCAACATGTTAGAACCATTTCATTTCTTTTAATCAGTGTCAGGAAGGTTCATATATTGTTTTGACAGGTTTTTTTGGGGGTTTTTTTTTTGTTTGTGCTGAACTTTTTTTTACATACCATTGCTGACCTGACACTAGTTTTATAACATGTTCTATGTTCTTTCTAAACCATATTTTTTTAAACTTGGCTAAATGGCTAGATATTAATGTTTTACTATTTAATATTTTTTAATGATTCTCATTATCATTGTAGAGTTTACAAAAGGCTGAAAAAGTATCCTACCATTTACATTAATAACTTTTATTTGGTTTACAAGTATTTAAATCAACTTTTTTCTCTTTTTTAATTTATTTTATACATGAAAGAGAAGCAATTTAACATGTAAAACAACATCTTTTTTATTGGAATAAAGGTCTACTAAAATGTGTTTAAAGGGACAGTCTAGGCCAAAATAAACTTTCATGATTCAGATAGAGCATGTAATTTTAAACAATTTTCCAATTTGCTTTTATCACCAATTTTGCTTTGTTCTCTTGGTATTCTTAGTTGAAAGCTTAATCTAGGAGGTTCATATGCTAATTTCTTAGACCTTGAAGCCCACCTCAATCAGATTGCATTTTAACAGTTTTTCACCACTAGAGGGTGTTAGTTCACATATTTCATATAGATAACACTGTGCTCGTGCACGTGAAGTAATCTGGGAGCAGGCACTGATTGGGTAGACTGCAAGTCTGTCAAAAGAACTGAAAAAAGGGGCAGTTTGCAGAGGCTTAGATACAAGGTAGTCACAGAGGTTAAAAGTCTATTATTATAACTGTGTTGGTTATGCAAAACTGGGAAATGGGTAATAAATGGATTATCTATCTTTTAAAACAATAAAAATTTGGGTGTAGACTGTCCCTTTAAACTTAAAGTAAAAATAATTTAAGTAAAATAAAAATAAAAGTTAAAAGCCATTTAAAGGGACAGTTTACACCAATTTTCATTTAACTGCATGCAATAGACACTACTATAAAGAATAATATGCACAGATACTGATATAAAAATCCAGTATAAAACATTTTAAAAACTTACTAAGAAGCTCCCAATGTTGCAGTGTTAATGAGGTTAAGCTGGGACACCCACTGAAAGGGGCTGATAGCAGACCCTCTCCCTTCCCCCTTCCACTGCATATGAAAAGACCCACTATACAAACAGAAGCAATCTGAAGTCTGTGTACAACAGTATACATTTAAAACTTTGGGGCTTGGTTAGGAGTCTGAAAATCAGGACAATGTTATTTAAAAATAAGCAAAACTAAACATTTTTACAAAAACTCTCCCAGATAGGCTATATAAATGGATCATCTACAAAACATTTTTTCAAAGAAAAATCTAGTGTATAATGTCCCTTTTACTGATGATTATTTTGTCAGTTTTTTTTTGTTTGTTTTTTTAAATAAAATGTATATTTATACATTTTGATATGATTATACATTTTGATATAAGCCTGTTTAATCCATGTTGATTTATTTTCTATATGGAGTTTACTGGAATGGTTGAAACTGGTTGTGAATAAGCTCTTTACCAAAGGCTTAGAGTACCGGACAACAGTGTCTTATTCATATTCTTTGCATTGTTGGTAAAAACATATCACGTTATGTTTTTATTATTGTTTCTTGAAGGGACATTAAACACTTTGAAATTATAATATAAATGTTTTTAATTATGTGTAGCAACATTTGCAATATTCTTCTATTATTTATCTTGTACATTATTCACACAATTTAACTCAAAACTCTAGGCTTTCCAATTCATATTAATTTTACAAAGTAACTGGTGCAGCCATGTTATAGCTTAGTTATTATTGATTTAAAAGTCTGTTCTTCCCCTTATGAGACCAGCAAGTAATAGTTATAAAGAGCAAAACATTCACTTAACTCCATTCATGAACAAATATGGTATTGCAGAAGCATTACACCAAAAATGTTTGTGCAAAGCCGTCCCCTGCACATTCGCATACGCTGTTGGCATTTAGCGATGTCGGGTGGACATGATTCGCTACAGCAAATAATGTCCGCCCGCCATTTGATAAATTGGCCCCATGGGTTTCATATCCCTTTAATAGAAATTTACTGTTCTCGCTGCTAAGTATCTGATAAGTAACATTGTGCAAGTAATAAAAAAAAAAACCTAAACAGAAAAAATATATTTTTTTATTTATTTTATTTTATTGATTTGGTCAAATTGAAAACACTGTAAAAACTTTTTAACCCTTTAAGGACCAAGGTTTTTCCAGATTATATACTAAAACACACAAGCATTTTTTGCTCGCTCACCAGTTAAGTGCACCCATTTATATTATTCACCATTTTTTAACAAACAGGCCCTTCTAGTGATACCCTATATGGGTATATAAAATAAAAATAAATAGTAATTTAAAACTGACAAATGATGAAAAAATGAATAATAATTTCTACAAAAATAGTGTAGCTAAAGAAAAATATTTATCTAGAGGTATTTTGACACGATGGACTAGATTACATCAAGACAAGAAGCTGAATTTATATATAACTTCAAAACACTCTATCCATTTGGATTAAACTTAGAATTCAATTTTAATTTCTTATTTTAGATACCCCATATTAGACTTCATCTTAAAAAATCCCCACCTATCTGTTTCCATTCCCATTTTTTATATTTATATTTAATTTTTATTAAATTTTACTTTTGATATTCTATATTTGTTATAATCCATCTCTTATATATACCTTATTCGAATGTATTTGTTTCGGATATGATTCATAAATTCGGAAGTTCGGTATGTATTATGCTGATTCAGATGGTTCCAAGTTACACAAACTGAATTATTTCACTGTTCTATCTCACTAAATCTCACTAAATTTAATTTTTATACTGAATTGTCATTAGTCCATAACCATTCGAATGTAACGAATAAATCCAAATTAATTTAGTTTAGTTTTGTTACTAGGGTAATTCGGAAATTTTGGATCGATTCGAATCTCCGAAATTGGCCGAATTTCGATTTGGAACAAAATGAAACTTACATGTCTAGTGTCCGTCCTTACAGTTATATGACCCCTCTTCTAATACACTAAGATAGGATATCTGTCTAGTATATTTCATAAAATGTAGCACTATCCCTATAATCCTTGATTCACTTTAAATTGAATCCCCTTACTTAGTTCGATACACAAATACACCCCTATTTATTTTGTATTTATTTCCCCTTTTTAGTTCTTTTATAAACTACACAGTATATTTTGGTGAGTTAAATTCATTATCTATTAATGTAATTGATATATTTACCACTGTTCTTACTGTATCATATATGTTCATTGCAACTATCAAACTTATTGTAAATATGGTAAACTATGTTTATATAAACCTTGGACACTGAATCAGAAAGAGTTAACTTACTGACAGGTGAAACCTCACACTCAATCAGGTGCAGCACCAGGATTGGCTTAATCAAATAAACGGACAACCAATTGGAGGAACACTACGAAACATGAAACACATTTAACCTGGACCCTCCACATAGTGAGTTCCTTGATAAAGGCCGGAACAGCTGAAATGCGTAGATCTGCTCACTCCAATCTTATACTCCTGACTTTTACCTGAAGGGCATTGATAGTAGGACAGGTGCATAGTCACTTTGTGTATAACAAGTGTACTTCATATGCATAATCCCTGCCCCAGCATCTATCTACAGCCCTAACACCCTCCTCGTATATTGCTCTAAACAGGTGCATTAGACTCTCTGAAACCTACGAGTGTACTATATATGCATAATTCCTGTATTAGAATTTATCTTTAAAGAATTGCCCTAACAACTAGTGAAATATCTGGATGGACTCTGAAATTGCAATAAAACAGCTGTCTAGAGCCACAATATCTTCTATAACCCAGCCCAATAAAGCTGCTTTTGGATTGGCTCCAGCCCGGTAAAACTGCTTCCTGATTGGCTTAAAACGATTCACGCGACCAAACAATCGCAACTAAACAACACAGCCAGCTACCAGAAACTACAATGGACAGATAAGATGGATTAAACTAAACTTTTAAGGTGTCACCGATCTGGTTTTATAAACCACAAGGAACGTTCAATATTATCGCTACTCTGGGACATTCCTTTCCTTTGAGCCACTTTTATGCCCATATATGTTTTCTGTGCCTTTCATACCTACATGTTTTTATGCCTTAAATGATATGCATAGTCTATATATGATGTACTGACTATTATTCTGTACCCTCCTATTTAGCACACGGTTGGTTCTATATTTCTGGAATATCACTATAATAATAACAACATTACTTGTTATCTTTGATGCCGGCATCGTTTTTTATTCTTTTGATTTTTTAAATTTTTTATCACGTGAACACAACATTATTACTGAATAAATCTCCAATTTACTCATCTTGTTACTTTCCTCCATATACTTTGTAACTTGTTTACATTACTATTTGTTTATAGGTTACATTATTTATATTATTACTTTCCTCCATATACTTTGTAACTTGTTTACATTACTATTTGTTTATAGGTTACATTATTTATATTATTACTTTCCTCCATATACTTTGTAACTTGTTTACATTGAGGACTTTCAGTCACTACTTATTATATCTAGGAGATCTCTTTCTGCTTCCTTTAGCACTTCCCTTTTCCTGTTCTATTTAGTTTTTTCTAAGGTAACGTTTGGAGGACTGTTTACCTTATAAGGGTTTAGCATAGATTGCGTTATCCTTGGAGTGTCGTATCTTAAAATTATTTTTTTCCTGTTAGATTACAAGTTGAGCAGTAGTTTGTGCTCACATTAGAGTGTTAAAGCTGATAGAAGTATTTTTTTTTGCGCTCTAAGATTCATGCACATATTATGAGTTGAAAATAAAAAGTTTGCGCTCTCAAGTTTGCAAAGTTGCGGTAACAAATAAACTTTGAGAAGTTGCAAATGCAAAATTGCATTCCCCCATAGACTTCAACGGAGCCAAAAAAGTTGGAAAAAAACCACCCACAAGTCACGCAAATATGATCACAGTTATTTAAAAGCGCAAATTATGAAGATAATATTGCATATTTCATAATCCAATGTTCTGCACATAACAGAATATTTTCTATTTATTCTTAAAGAGATATTTAAATATATATCTGAAGGATTTTTGCACAAATATTTACAGGTGAAACTCGAAAAATTAGAATATTGTGCAAAAGTTAATTTATTTCACTAATGCAACTTAAAAGGTGAAACTAATATATGAGATAGACTCATTACATGCAAAGCAAGATAGTTCAAACCGTGATTTATCATAATTGTGATGATTATGGCTTAAAGCTCATGAAAACCCCAAATCCACAATCTCAGAAAATTAGAATATTACATGCAATCAATCAAACAAGGATTGTACATAGAACAATATTGGACCTCTGAAAAGTATAAGCATGCATACTGTATGTACTCAGTACTTGGTTTGGACCCATTTTGCAGCAATTACTGCCTCAATGTGGCGTGGAATGGAAGCTATCAGCCTGTGGCACTGCTGAGGTGTTATGGAAGACCAGGATGCTTCAATAGCGGCCTTCAGCTCTTCTGCATTGTTCAGTCTCATGTCGCTCATCTTTCTCTTGGCAATGCCCCATAGATTCTCTATGGGGTTCAGGTCAGGCGAGTTTGCTGGCCAATCAAGCACAGTAATCCCACGGTCATTGAACCAGGTTTTGGTGCTTTTGGCAGTGTGGGCAGGTTCCAAGTCCTTTTTTTTTTATATATTTATTTATTTGTGGCTACCAGAAAATAAAACACAACAAGGAAACTCTTCCATATAGATATAAAACTACACCACACAGGATGTAAACAAATATACAGCAAATACACGCAGGGTGTAAACAAATATACAGCATAAAACAAAAAATATGATTAGATTACATCATTCACAATATATATAGAAGACAAATTATCATGAAACAATCAATTCTTTTAACTCTGGAAGCTCTTTTTATCAAAAGCTGGGAAACAAAAAACACACTCACACGGGACAAGACAAAACAAAACAGGACAGAGCAAAACAGAACAAAGCAAAACAAAACAAAACAAAACAAAACAAGACAAAACAAGACAGAACAAAACAAAATAAAACAAAACAAAACAATACAAAACAACACAAAACAAAACAAAACAAAGCAAGACAAACCAAAACAAACCAAAGCAAAATAAAACAAAGCAAAACAAAACAAAATTTTTCTCTTTCTTTCCTTCCTCTCCCCTCTCTCCTTCTTCCTCTCTCCTGATTACACTGCCTCTCTTAGATATCAATTTTAGTCCGTCTCTCTCTTCCCTCAACTCGGGATCTTTTACTATATCGATTTTCTATCACCACTATTTCTTTCTCTAACTTCTCCAGCCTGAAAGTTGTTCTACCTATAGCTTGAAACCCAATCTGTTGGAAAATCTCCTAATAATACCAGATCAAAAAAACAATCAGTACTTAAAAATGGGTATAGCATTATCTTTTGCACGTCCTCTGGGTATATTTTAATTATAGGTAACCAACCCAATAAAAATTGTTTACATTCTTTTTCACTTGCATCCCACAGATGGAAAGATTCAAATATAATTTGCGACTGAATTTCTTTAATAAAACATGAGAAACCAGGCAGTTTTTTTGCTTTCCAATTACTTACTATAAGTTGCCTAACAAGTAAAATGATAGTGTTTATAATTCTACTTGCTGGAACTGTCCTTTGCCTAGACCGGACTAACAGAAAGATATCCTCAACTTCAAATTGTATATTTGTTAAATACAATCTGTTAATCCAAAAAAATATTTTCTATTTATTCTTAAAGAGATATTTAAATATATATCTGAAGGATTTTTGCACAAATATTTACAGGTGAAACTCGAAAAATTAGAATATTGTGCAAAAGTTAATTTATTTCACTAATGCAACTTAAAAGGTGAAACTAATATATGAGATAGACTCATTACATGCAAAGCAAGATAGTTCAAACCGTGATTTATCATAATTGTGATGATTATGACTTAAAGCTCATGAAAACCCCAAATCCACAATCTCAGAAAATTAGAATATTACATGCAATCAATCAAACAAGGATTGTACATAGAACAATATTGGACCTCTGAAAAGTATAAGCATGCATACTGTATGTACTCAGTACTTGGTTTGGGCCCATTTTGCAGCAATTACTGCCTCAATGTGGCGTGGAATGGAAGCTATCAGCCTGTGGCACTGCTGAGGTGTTATGGAAGACCAGGATGCTTCAATAGCGGCCTTCAGCTCTTCTGCATTGTTCGGTCTCATGTCGCTCATCTTTCTCTTGGCAATGCCCCATAGATTCTCTATGGGGTTCAGGTCAGGCGAGTTTGCTGGCCAATCAAGCACAGTAATCCCACGGTCATTGAACCAGGTTTTGGTGCTTTTGGCAGTGTGGACAGGTTCCAAGTCCTGCTGGAAAATGAAGTCAACATCCCCATAGAGCTCGTCTGCGGAAGGAAGCATGAAGTGCTCCAAAATCTCCTGGTAGATGGCTGCATTGACCCTGGACTTAATGAAGCACAGTGGACCAACACCAGCAGATGACATGGCTCCCCAAATCAACACAGACTGTAGAAACTTCACACTGGACTTCAAGCATCTTGCAGTGTGTGCCTCTCCATTCTTCCTCCATACTCTGGGTACTTGGTTTCCAAATGAGATGCAAAATTTGCTCTCATCAGAAAAGAGGACTTATTAGTTTCACCTTTTAAGTTGAATTAGTGAAATAAATGAACTTTTGCACGATATTCTAATATTTCGAGTTTCACCTGTATCTATACCTATATATATATATATATATATATATATATATATATATATATATATATATATATATATATATATATATATATATATATATATATATATATATATATATACAGGGAGTGCAGAATTATTAGGCAAGTTGTATTTTTGAGGATTAATTTTATTATTGAACAACAACCATGTTCTCAATGAACCCAAAAAACTCATTAATATCAAAGCTGAATATTTTTGGAAGTAGTTTTTAGTTTGTTTTTTGGTTTTAGCTATTTTAGGGGGATATCTGTGTGTGCAGGTGACTATTACTGTGCATAATTATTAGGCAACTTAACAAAAAACAAATATATACCCATTTCAATTATTTATTTTTACCAGTGAAACCAATATAACATCTCAACATTCACAAATATACATTTCTGACATTCAAAAACAAAACAAAAACAAATCAGTGACCAATATAGCCACCTTTCTTTGCAAGGACACTCTAAAGCCTGCCATCCATGGATTCTGTCAGTGTTTTGATCTGTTCACCATCAACATTGCGTGCAGCAGCAACCACAGCCTCCCAGACACTGTTCAGAGAGGTGTACTGTTTTCCCTCCTTGTAAATCTCACATTTGATGATGGACCACAGGTTCTCAATGGGGTTCAGATCAGGTGAACAAGGAGGCCATGTCATTAGATTTTCTTCTTTTATACCCTTTCTTGTCAGCCACGCTGTGGAGTACTTGGACGTGTGTGATGGAGCATTGTCCTGCATGAAAATCATGTTTTTCTTGAAGGATGCAGACTTCTTCCTGTACCACTGCTTGAAGAAGGTGTCTTCCAGAAACTGGCAGTAGGACTGGGAGTTGAGCTTGACTCCATCCTCAACCCGAAAAGGCCCCACAAGCTCATCTTTGATGATACCAGCCCAAACCAGTACTCCACCTCCACCTTGCTGGCGTCTGAGTCGGACTGGAGCTCTCTGCCCTTTACCAATCCAGCCACGGGCCCATCCATCTGGCCCATCAAGACTCACTCTCATTTCATCAGTCCATAAAACCTTAGAAAAATCAGTCTTGAGATATTTCTTGGCCCAGTCTTGACGTTTCAGCTTGTGTGTCTTGTTCAGTGGTGGTCGTCTTTCAGCCTTTCTTACCTTGGCCATGTCTCTGAGTATTGCACACCTTGTGCTTTTAGGCACTCCAGTGATGTTGCAGCTCTGAAATATGGCCAAACTGGTGGCAAGTGGCATCTTGGCAGCTGCACGCTTGACTTTTCTCAGTTCATGGGCAGTTATTTTGCGCCTTGGTTTTTCCACACGCTTCTTGCGACCCTGTTGACTATTCTGAATGAAACGCTTGATTGTTCGATGATCATGCTTCAGAAGCTTTGCAATTTTAAGAGTGCTGCATCCCTCTGCAAGATATCTCACTATTTTTGACTTTTCTGAGCCTGTCAAGTCCTTCTTTTGACCCATTTTGCCAAAGGAAAGGAAGTTGCCTAATAATTATGCACACCTGATATAGGGTGTTGATGTCATTAGACCACACCCCTTCTCATTACAGAGATGCACATCACCTAATGTGCTTAATTGGTAGTAGGCTTTCCAGCCTATACAGCTTGGAGTAAGACAACATGCATAAAGAGGATGATGTGGTCAAAATATTAATTTGCCTAATAATTCTGCACTCCCTGTATATATATACAATTTCATGGATGGGATTGCGCAATCATACCATAGGTAATGCCACGGTGCACTGCTAATACAAAAATTAGTTCCTCCAAAAAGCAGGCAGCTCACTGGTCTTTGCAGTAAAAATACAAATTTATTTCTTCAGTTTAAAAAACAAACGTTTTCGGCACTGCATTGTGCCTTTGTCAATGTTACACAACAAGAATATACAAAAGCAGAGTGCAACTAAGCACCCGAAATCAGATAATATACATTTAAAAACAAACCCCTTAAATAGAGAAAATACTCCTTCAACTTTACCACCATTCCTGTACCACGCTCATACGATTCCAAACATTCTGACGTCACGCTGACACGTTAGCCTTGCCTAGCGTGATGACGCATAGCACGGCGTTGTCCTGACAACGTCAAAAGCATCACGTCGGTGTGCTAGCCGAATACCAGGAAATCACCAGGGCATATTCTGCGCATGTTCAGAAAGCTGTAGTTTCATGAAGCACAGCGGTTGCTATAGGCAACCAATGTAAGCAAGCAAACTGCTATAGCAAGAGCCGCTCCGGGTGTTTCCTAGTATGTGGCTGAGATGGAGGCAATTTAAATGTGTAAATTATCAGATGTTTGAACCCTATGTTCACATATACAAACTACTAAGTATGTACTTAAATAGTAAACAAAGAGTGCATATTCAAATATACAACTCATATGTATACTGTGTAGTAGGGTAGACGCATCTTGAAAATGAATCACATCCATAGAGATGGACCAGTATGACATGACAAATATATGTACAGAAGAAATTCTTAATCACATTATTAATGATAGGACCTGACTCAATTAATTAATACAAATTAATGAAAATTAATAAAAACTAATAGTCAATCTTGTGTACCCATCACACCCATAGGAGTATGGTAGTTATCCAAACAGTGGACAACCAAGGACCCTCAGTTTCAAGTGGGCATTAGATTAGCCTTTAATAAAAAGGGCTAAAATCCAATGTGGTATTGAGTCCTCTTGGGGCCATAGTTCCCAATTTGTATATCCACCTGCTCTCGCATTGGAGTAATTTCTTTCCTCTATCACCACCCCTTGGATTGGGTGGGATATGGTCAATTAGCATTGATCTGATACTAGACACCGGATGTTTAAAGTGTGCATAGTGGCGTGCTACCGGCTGGTCTGAATCACCATTCTTCAAGGCTTCACGAATAGCGTGGCGATGATTTGCCATCCTGTCACGGAAGGAAGTTATTGTTTTTCCTATGTACACATGTGAACACGGGCAAGTCAGCATGTAGATCACAAAGGTGCTGGTGCAACTAAGATGGTAATTTATTTTAAACCGTTGATTTTTGTGGGGATGTTGAAAAGTGTCTCCCTTACACATACTGTTGCATGTAGTACAACTCCCGCAGGGGAAGCAGCCCTTCTTTGATGACTTGAGCCATGTTTCCTTTTTGTAATGGTCTACAGGGTCCGATTTGACAAGGATATCCCTCAGATTCCTTGCCCTCCGGTAGACCAACCTTGGAGCAGTCATCTTCTGAAAGGGTAACATGGGATCAGTACCCACTACCGGCCAATGGCGACGTACAGCATTGGATAGACGTTCACATCCAGGTGTGAATGTAGTAATCAGATTAAGTTGTTCAGACGTGTCCTTGATAGGAGCCCTGGTGTCTTGTAAGGTATCAGAGCTCAACAATTTCTCCTGTATTTTGCAGATGTCTGTCATGGGATAGCCCCTTTTGTTTAATTTCACGCCCATTTCCTTTACTTGGGTCACTTGCGAGTGTGTCTCACTGTTATTTCTCAGTGCTCTAGTGAGTTGGGAGGTGAGAACACCCTTTTTCTGGTGTCCAGGGTGAAAACTACTGGCGTGCAGCAAAGAATTGCGATCAGTGGGCTTAGTGTACAATTTAGTACCAAAACGCCAGCCACCAGAGTCATTCACCTTGAACACATTGAGGTCCAGAAAGTTGACACTATAAGTGCTAAATTCAAGTTTAAATCAAATGGGGCTAGCCATGAGGTTCAAATGTGACACCCACTCACGCAAAGACAATCCATCACCCCTCCATATGAGGAAGACATCATCGATGTAGCGGGTGTAAAAAGTCACCTGTGGATGTTCAAACGGTTTCATGAGCTCCTGCTCATACCATGCCATAAAGATGTTTGCGTAGGTGGGTGCCACATTCGACCCCATGGCTGTGCCTGCTACCTGCAGATAATAGCTGTCCTCAAATTTAAAATAGTTTTTTTCCAGAAAGATAGTCAATAATTCACATATGAACTCAATAGGAGGACCACTATAATGAATGTTATTTGTCACCATGGACCTGACCGCCTCCACCCCCCCAGCGTGGGGGATCACAGTGTAGAGGCTATCCATGTCCATGGTGACCAGAATGTCATCCTGTCTAAGATCCACAAAGTCTGCAAGTCTCCTCAGCAGGCAAGGTGAATCCTGCAGGTAAGCCCTGGTGTTCTTGACAATCTCCTGTAGGAAAGAGTCAACAAAGATGGCAATGCACGCCAGTAGTTTTCACCCTGGACACCAGAAAAAGGGTGTTCTCACCTCCCAACTCACTAGAGCACTGAGAAATAACAGTGAGACACACTCGCAAGTGACCCAAGTAAAGGAAATGGGCGTGAAATTAAACAAAAGGGGCTATCCCATGACAGACATCTGCAAAATACAGGAGAAATTGTTGAGCTCTGATACCTTACAAGACACCAGGGCTCCTATCAAGGACACGTCTGAACAACTTAATCTGATTACTACATTCACACCTGGATGTGAACATCTATCCAATGCTGTACGTCGCCATTGGCCGGTAGTGGGTACTGATCCCATGTTACCCTTTCAGAAGATGACTGCTCCAAGGTTGGTCTACCGGAGGGCAAGGAATCTGAGGGATATCCTTGTCAAATCGGACCCTGTAGACCATTACAAAAAGGAAACATGGCTCAAGTCATCAAAGAAGGGCTGCTTCCAATGCGGGAGTTGTACTACATGCAACAGTATGTGTAAGGGAGACACTTTTCAACATCCCCACAAAAATCAACGGTTTAAATAAATTACCGTCTTAGTTGCACCAGCACCTTTGTGATCTACATGCTGACTTGCCCGTGTTCACATGTGTACATAGGAAAAACGATAACTTCCTTCCGTGACAGGATGGCAAATCATCGCCACGCTATTCGTGAAGCCTTGAAGAATGGTGATTCAGACCAGCCGGTGGCACGCCACTGTGCACACTTTAAACATCCGGTGTCTAGTATCAGATCATTGCTAATTGACCATATCCCACCCAATCCAAGGGGTGGTGATAGAGGAAAGAAATTACTCCAATGCGAGAGCAGGTGGATATACAAATTGGGAACTATGGCCCCAAGAGGACTCAATACCACATTGGATTTTAGCCCTTTTTATTAAAGGCTAATCTAATGCCCACTTGAAACTAAGGGTCCTTGGGTGTCCACTGTTTGGATAACTACCATACTCCTATGGGTGTGATGGGTACACAAGATTGACTATTAGTTTTTATTAATTTTCATTATTTTGTATTAATTAATTGAGTCAGGTCCTATCATTAATAATGTGATTAAGAATTTCTTCTGTACATATATTTGTCATGTCATACTGGTCCATCTCTATATCATATCTGTGGATGTGATTCATTTTCAAGATGCGTCTACCCTACTACACAGTATACATATGAGTTGTATATTTGAATATGCACTCTTTGTTTATTATTTAAGTACATACTTAGTAGTTTGTATATGTGAACATAGGGTTCAAACATCTGATAATTTACACATTTAAATTGCCTCCATCTCAGCCACATACTAGGAAACAACCGGAGCGGCTCTTGCTATAGCAGTTTGCTTGCTTACGTTGGTTGCCTATAGCAACCGCTGCGCTTCATGAAACTACAGCTTTTTGAACATGCGCAGAATATGCCCTGGTGATTTCCTGGTATTCGGCTAGCACGCCGACGTGATGCTTTTGACGTTGTCAGGACAACGCCGTGCTATGCGTCATCACGCTAGGCACGGCTAACGTATCAGCGTGACGTCAGAATGTTTGGAATCGTATGAGCGTGGTACAGGAATGGCGGTAAAGTTGAAGGGGTATTTTCTCTATTTAAGGGGTTTGTTTTTAAATGTATATTATCTGATTTCGGGTGCTTAGTTGCACTCTGCTTTTGTATATTCTTGTTGTGTAACATTGACAAAGGCACAATGCAGTGCCGAAACGTTTGTTTTTTAAACTGAAGAAATAAATTTGTATTTTTACTGCAAAGACCAGTGAGCTGCCTGCTTTTTGGAGGAACTATATATATATATATATATATATATATATATATATATATATATATAAATGATTACATATAGGTATAGATATGTACAGATATATATATATAGGAAAATCTATTTAACATGTGATTACTGTGACTAGCTGTCACAGTGAGCACATGACCATAGGCCACTTGTTTGTGCATCACTCGACTGTCTCACTCCTGAAGCACCCAGTGATTGACCACTGAGCCTGAAACCAGCATGCACTGGTGCATGCTAGTATTTAGGCTCTATTTTAAAAAGACAGTCTAGTCGAAATTAGACCTTCATGATTCAGATAGGGCATGCCATTTTAAACAACTTTCCAATGTACTTTAATCATCAAACTTGCTTTATTTTCTTTGTATCCTTTGCTAAACCTGGGCAGGCTCATATGCTAATTTCTAAGACCTTGAAGGCCAGCTCTTATTTGGACAGTTTTTTACATCTAGACAGCACTAGTTCATGTGTGTCATAAAGATAACATTGTGCTCACTCCTGTGGAATTACTGAAGAGTCAGCACTGTTTGACTGAACTGCAAGTCTGTCAAAAGCACTGAGATAAGGGGCAGTCTGCAGAAACTTAGATACAAGGTAATCACAGAGGTAACACATGTATTAATATAACTGTGTTGGTTATGCAAATCTGGGGAATGGGTAATAAAGGGATTATCTATATTTTTAAACAATAGCAATTCTGGAGTAGACTCTCCCTTTAAGTATATAATCACTATGACTGGATGTCACAGTGATTACAGAGTAACTGTCATTTTTGACAGTTACTGTACTGCTGCTTGCTAGCCTCAGATTCTAGCTTCCAGCAGCAGCATGAGATTCATGCTGATCGCAGCGTGTTTCTCATGAATAGAGGCACCTCATTGACAGGTATGGGATCACTGGGACACCCTCTCACTCCTATTGCTAGCCTGTGGCATCCTCCATTCTGCTGTTTCTGTAATGCCTCACTCCAGAGGCATGCAGAAAAAGTAGGGGTGAGCCGACATGACAGGCTGAGGCATGCTACAGTCTAAAGGGCAGAATGATCAACACTGTACAGGGTATGGCACTGGTCATTATTTAACATGTGCATGTGACCAGGTGCTGATTGATTGATTAATTAATAATCAGCCCCAGTGTTAGCATAAAGATTGATATCAGGAATGTGTATGTGATGGCTATTTTGGCATTAAAAAAATGTTAATGAAACACTATTGTATATCTGCTTGGTAGTATTACTCTGTAGAATTCCTTAATTATTCTACAGACTGAGGGCCAGATTACGAGTGGAGCGCAAACATAAGCGCACAAGTGATATTGTGTTTTTGCATTTATTTGCGCAAAAGTTAAATTGTGCTCATATTACAAGTTGAAAGTAAATGCGATCACTTGAGCGCAATTGAAGTTAACGCTCGTCGGGTAAGCGCATCCTCAGAGCGCTGGTTAACTGTTTTGTGAAACAAAAAAGTGTCATAAAACATATACAAAATACAGTTACAATCATAATATAATAAAAATTATTAAAAAAAATATTGCACAAAAAGCTCAAATATATAAGTTAAGTAGATAAAAACAATATTGCAATATTCATATTTAATCAAGGTTTTAACTATATTTTTACTGTAAATATTTCACATTCCAATGTTCTGTACATAGCAGAATATTGTTCTAAGTATGTTTAGATATTCCTATATATATATATGAATATATATATATAATTATATATAATAATGTGCATGTAAGTATATATATATATATATATATATATATACTGTATAAACAGGGGCAGAACTACTAGTGGTGCAGCAGGTGCAGTGGCACCGGGTCCAAGTGGGAAGGGGGCCAATAATGCAGTGCAGCAGAAGGCAGCTGTGTGTGTCTGGTATTTTTTTATTTTTAACTTTTACTCAAAACTCAAATCGGACTGGACAGTGATAATGTAGCTGCTATCCCTCCTGCTGTAAGAGTGATCCTCATACAGGTAGAAAGCCCCAGTCCGGAATTATTATGAAAGCTGGAATTTTAGACAGTCAGGAGCAGGTCATGTGGCCTCCCAAACATGGAAGCATTTAATCGGCAGTAAGTTAAAGACTCAGCAAAACGTACAATGTAAGATCTACCCTGTGAGCCCTGCTGTTAAAACGTAAAAACTATAGAAGTAAGTATTAAAGGGACACTAAACCCAATTTTTTTCTTTCATGATTCAGATAGAGCATGCAATTTTAAGCAACTTTCTAATTTACTCCTCAAAATTATGCAATAACACAATTAAGCTGTGCACAGACACATACAAATGATGGATATAAAATAATTTGTAACTCTATACTATCAATTATAATATTTAAATATAAATATAAAACATTGAGTCACTTTAATACATTGTTATAAAATCAACAGCTGCACCAATAATAATAATGATGGTGATACTATTAAAGATCTTAGTACCAGTTTAGCTTATGATGATAAGAATAATGGTAATAGTGATAATAGTAGTAAAAATAAATAAAAACCCACTTTGTTAACTCACATTCATGACTCTGGGAGTATTGGTAGATACTTTATGGGTAGAGCCAAAGCTCCTATAGGTTGAATAAATTCTCCCTTAGTGACAAATCTTTGGTGCAGCGTCCACATTCACTGAGCACAAAAGGGTGCACAGGCTTTAAGTACACTGAAAGATAAGAACACAAAGCGCATATAAGAATCAAGGTAAAAACTTATATAACTTATATAACTTTAATTTGTGCACACAATCTATTGCACTTACAAGAGATAAAACAAATAAATGCCTTGTTAAAAGCCTTGGTACACTCTTTCCAAGAGTTCAGCTCCACATGAATCAGCAGGTAGCGACCACTGCTCCCCTTGTGTCTCTGTATATCAATTGGCAAGTTCGTAAAAACTTTATAAAATCCTCCTTTTAAAGTGCAGTTTGTAGTCAGAGCTAGACCATCCTGTCTTCGCGTTTCCTTTGGCCTTAGCAAACTTCTTCAAGACGCTGAATGTAATGTATAGTTCATCTGAGGATCCCCTTGCTATATGAAGCCATATAAGCTCTGCCCCTTCCTGCTACGTGTCTGGGTAGACAAAATGTAAACACAACACGCCCACTAGCCATGTGCTGCTACGGCGTTGTTACTATCCCCTCATGTTACTTGAGTTCTTATTAATGTAATTGGCAATATGGACATGTTACCGCACATACAGTCATATTCACAATACAGTTTCTCACTGTCCATAATTAGTTTAAAATAATACATGATTAATACATGATTATATACGGTCATATTTACAATACACTTTTTCAATGTCCGCAATTTGTTTAAAATAGTGCATAATTAAATACACACCCTGATACCCAAATACCTAAACATCTTAATTAAAATCATACATAAGATCAAAAAAATGTTGTAAACTCCGCCCCTTCCTATTACGAGATGTATCATGTAAATACAACATGCCCTGTAGCCATGTGTTGCTGATTACTATTTCACCAAGTAGCTTCAAAGCTTATTAGTGTAATCGGCAGCGGTTATAATAACCCCATGCTGCATGACATCATATGGTGGCTCTATTATACTAAGCCTCATCATAAAATTATCGCTATACACTTACCCAATTAAATATACATATGCAAGCCTGTTAGTAATCGAGTGACTACAGCATCTTAATACTTAATAGCCACACTTAATATAAAACAATACAATACATAATTATATACACATTAGTACCCAACTGCACACATCCAAATTACAATAATATTGATTGCTCCATACAAATACTACCTTATGAACTACTTAAGTTATAAACTGTATTTAAAACCTACACATTCTTGTGACAAACAAATAAATATACTATGACACTGTTCATTTTACTCATCAGTGTACTACACACAAATACATGTGAACATCAATATCCCATGTTAAATACCCATTAATAAAATTCTTATATATTTTAGGTTCACATCTCTTTTACCCCAATGGGAGTTAATTTTGAATTAAGTTTAAAATCCATCATGCCCCTAATTCCCTAACTTCTTATATATGTAGGCTTTCTGTGCATATGGGATGTGAGTCCCTCCCTATCCTATTATATGAACAGCCTGGCTAACGTCTTTAGCATTTTTCCTCCAACCGTTTGGGAGAATCTAATGCCTTATAGCAAAATGCTTGCAGATCTAGGTCTATGTTCAAACCCAAGCTACTAACTTTATTCACACTACATATTCTTTTTATTCCTATTATTTAATCAGAAAGAAAAGATATACTGAGGTTGTGGCGGACATTGCAAGGGCTAGTTACGGACACCAGTGTCCGTGTACGGACACCTTGCCTATCCCTGTCTGAGCTCTCAACGGAACGACTCTTCCCGACACAGCTAGATCAGTGTTTTGAGCCGCAAGAGGATGGGCTAAATCATAGTTTACCCGAGTGCCCAGTAACCGTCTCCTTTTCGGTGAAACAACCGCCTAAAGGGAAAATGCATATTTTGAAGGTCCCTTTCCCATACTCACCGGATCCGTATGGTAGTGACCAGCAGCAACTAAGCAACAATCTCATAGGAATTAAGCTGAGGGTAAGACAGTACTCATACAGTCCTGCTCTTAGGACCTGCCCACTAAGCACTACATAAAAGCTTCTTCACTGGACAGAAACTTTCTATGAGGACCATGTGGTCTGAGACCTCAAGTTCATCGGAACCCCAGTGGAAAATAAAACTGCTTTACGACCCATTTTTGTAAAAATTTATCTATTTGAAACTTTTCATAGCATCCTTGAAAATGGATCTCAATGTTCACTTCGAGACCTAAACGCATGGGGTTAGAAACACAGTAAGGTGCCATGACTGTTGCTATTTCTGCAGGGCTTATAATGTTTGCATGAGCAAGGTTAATATCCCATTCCATCTCCAATGCTCACTATTTATTGAGTTAATTCCTGTACTGATTGCAAATGTTTTATATGTCTTTAAAAAAAAAAAAAAAAAAAATATATATATATATATATATATATATATATATATATATATATATATATATAATACAGTAATGGATACTGAGAATAAAACAGAGAAAGAAGTTCTTGCAAAAAAAAAAAATATTAATAAGCTTTTTTTCCACCTCCTTTAATAATCATTGCAGACTGATGTGCAATGTAATATGGTATCCTCTGTCATTTGTGCTGGGGATCACTGAGGAGAAGATGCACAGTACACTAGGAGGGTGGGAATCATTGCATGTCAGTGTGATCTGTGCCATACCTTCTCCTGGAGGGTCAGGTTTGCAGCACACAGCGGGGCATGCCAGCAGTGGTGGAGCATGGAGGAGTGCAAGAGTTAAGCTGCTTTTAAGCAGGGGGGTGTTTACATTGATGTTGAACGAATAAGTCTGTAGCAAAAAGAGCAATCCCTGTTAAGGAATCTCATCTCCAACTCCTGTCCCTATTGCATTTTAAAGAGTAGAAGTCAAAAGTTTAAAAAAGCTGCCCTGTCTCTCCATCACTGGAACACTTAACTTTCACTGCATAGGGGGAGTAGCAAGAACAGTAATTTATTTATTAAGGCCAATGGTTACCAGTAATCTAAATCTAGTAATTTTAAGAGACTATATTATGATCACTTTTGGGTTGTTGCAGTGATAGTGCACTAAATTGCTGCCCAGGAAATTAAAATTATTTCATTTTCTTTCCCCTCTATTTCTTGTATATGGTAATTTTCCATTACTAGCAGGAAGAAAGGAGTGGCGGAAATTATGTCAGCCAGAGGCTGCTGCAAGAAGTTAGTGCAAACTTTGACTGTTTGACTGTGGATTAAAGTTATGATAGTGCTGAGCTGATCTGTGTCTGTTCACTAGTATAGGTAATTAGCAACATATGCTGCACTCATTTCAATAACAGTCTTTGTATACTGCTTGTCATATATGCACGCAATGCTGGGCTTATGAGATACTGAACTGCTCCACCATTTACATACGTTATCAATGCAAACGTGTTAAACATGCTTTATTCCCTCTCTTTTCTACTTTTAAATTAACATTTTTAAAGTTTCAGCACCATATAAACTGTTAAATAAACAAACAAAACAAAAAAAACAGAATTTATGCTTACCTGATAAATTACTTTCTCCAACGGTGTGTCCGGTCCACGGCGTCATCCTTACTTGTGGGAATATCTCTTCCCCAACAGGAAATGGCAAAGAGTCCCAGCAAAGCTGGCCATATAGTCCCTCCTAGGCTCCGCCCACCCCAGTCATTCGACCGACGGACAGGAGGAAAAAATAGGAGAAACCATATGGTGTCGTGGTGACTGTAGTTAGAGAAAATAATTCATTGGACCTGATTAAAAAACCAGGGCGGGCCGTGGACCGGACACACCGTTGGAGAAAGTAATTTATCAGGTAAGCATAAATTCTGTTTTCTCCAACATTGGTGTGTCCGGTCCACGGCGTCATCCTTACTTGTGGGAACCAATACCAAAGCTTTAGGACACGGATGAAGGGAGGGAGCAAATCAGGTCACCTAAACGGAAGGCACCACGGCTTGCAAAACCTTTCTCCCAAAAATAGCCTCCGAAGAAGCAAAAGTATCAAATTTGTAAAATTTGGCAAAAGTGTGCAGTGAAGACCAAGTCGCTGCCTTACATATCTGATCAACAGAAGCCTCGTTCTTGAAGGCCCATGTGGTAGCTACAGCCCTAGTGGAGTGAGCTGTGATTCTTTCAGGAGGCTGCCATCCGGCAGTCTCATAAGCCAATCGGATGATGCTTTTAAGCCAAAAAGAAAGAGAGGTAGAAGTTGCTTTTTGACCTCTCCTTTTACCAGAATAGACAACAAACAGAGAAGAAGTTTGTCTGAAGTCTTTCGTAGCTTCTAAGTAGAATTTTAGAGCACGGACTACATCTAAATTGTGTAGAAAACGTTCCTTCTTTGAAACTGGATTCAGACACAAAGAAGGTACAACTATCTCCTGATTAATATTTTTGTTGGAAACAACCTTTGGTAGAAAACCAGGCTTAGTACGCAAAACAACCTTATCTGAATGAAACACCAGATAGGGTGGAGTACATTGTAGAGCAGATAACTCAGAAACTCTTCTAGCAGAAGAAATAGCAACCAAAAACAAAACTTTCCAAGATAACAACTTAATATCTACGGAATGTAAAGGTTCAAACGGAACCCCTTGAAGAACTGAAAGAACTAGATTTAAACTCCAGGGAGGAGTCAAAGGTCTGTAAACAGGCTTGATCCGAACCAAAGCCTGAACAAATGCTTGAACATCTGGCACAACTGCCAGTCGTTTGTGCAGTAGGACAGATAAAGCAGAAATCTGTCCCTTTAGAGAACTTGCAGATAATCCTTTATCCAAACCTTCTTGTAGAAAGGAAAGAATCCTAGGAATCTTTATCTTATTCCATGGGAATCCCTTGGATTCACACCAGCAGATATATCTTTTCCATATTTTATGGTAAATCTTTCTAGTTACCGGTTTTCTGGCTTGAACCAGAGTATCTATCACTGAATCTGAAAACCCACGCTTTGATAGAATCAAGCGTTCAATCTCCAAGCCGTCAGCTGGAGGGAGACCAGATTTGGATGTTCGAATGGACCCTGAACAAGAAGGTCCTGTCTCAAAGGTAGCTTCCATGGTGGAACCGATGACATATTCACCAGGTCTGCATACCAAGTCCTGCGTGGCCACGCAGGAGCTATCAAGATCACCGAGGCCCTCTCCTGTTTGATCCTGGCTACCAGCCTGGGAATGAGAGGAAACGGTGGAAACACATAAGCTAGGTTGAAGGTCCAAGGCGCTACTAGTGCATCCACTAGAGTCGCCTTGGGATCCCTGGATCTGGACCCGTAGCAAGGAACCTTGAAGTTCTGACGGGACGCCATCAGATCCATATCTGGAATGCCCCATAGTTGCGTCAACTGGGCAAAGATCTCCGGGTGGAGTTCCCACTCCCCCGGATGGAATGTCTGATGACTCAAATAATCCGCTTCCCAGTTTTCCACACCTGGAATGTGGATCGCAGATAGGTGGCAGGAGTGATTCTCCGCCCATTGTATTATTTTGGTCACTTCTTTCATCGCCAGGGAACTCCTTGTTCCCCCCTGATGATTGAGATACACAACAGTCGTCATGTTGTCTGATTGGAATCTTATGAATCTGGCCTTTGCTAGCTGAGGCCAAGCCTGGAGAGCATTGAATATCGCTCTTAGTTCCAGAATGTTTATCGGGAGAAGAGACTCTTCCCGAGACCACAGTCCCTGAGCTTTCAGGGATTCCCAGACCGCGCCCCAGCCCACTAGGCTGGCGTCGGTCGTGACGATGACCCACTCTGGACTGCGGAAGCTCATTCCCTGGGATAGGTGATCCTGGGTTAGCCACCAACGGAGTGAGTCTCTGGTCTTCTGATCTACTTGAATCACTGGAGACAAGTCTGTATAATCCCCATTCCACTGTTTCAGCATGCACAGTTGTAATGGTCTTAGATGAATTTGCGCAAAAGGAACTATGTCCATTGCTGCAACCATCAATCCTACTACTTCCATGCACTGAGCTACGGAAGGACGAGGAATAGAATGAAGAACTTGACAAGCGTTTAGAAGTTTTGACTTTCTGACATCTGTCAAGAAAATCCTCATTTCTAAGGAATCTATTATTGTTCCCAAGAAGGGAACTCTTGTCGACGGAGACAGGGAACTTTTTTCTATGTTCACCTTCCATCCGTGAGATCTGAGAAAGGCAAGAACGATGTCTGAGTGAGCCTTTGCCTTTGAAAGAGACGACGCTTGTACTAGAATGTCGTCCAAGTACGGTACTACTGCAATGCCCCTTGGTCTTAGAGCCGCTAGAAGGGATCCAAGTACCTTTGTGAAAATCCTTGGAGCAGTGGCTAACCCGAATGGGAGGGCCACAAATTGGTAATGTTTGTCCAGAAAGGCAAACCTTAGGAACTGATGATGTTCCTTGTGGATAGGGATATGTAGATACGCATCCTTTAGATCCACGGTAGTCATAAATTGACCTTCCTGAATTGTGGGTAGAATCGTTCGAATGGTTTCCATCTTGAACGATGGTACTCTGAGAAATTTGTTTAGGATCTTTAGATCCAGGATTGGTCTGAAAGTTCCCTCTTTTTTGGGAACCACAAACAGATTTGAGTAAAATCCCATTCCTTGTTCCACCGTTGGAACTGGGTGTATCACTCCCATCTTTAACAGGTCTTCTACACAATGTAAGAATGCCTGTCTCTTTATTTGGTTTGAGGATAAGTGAGACATGTGGAACCTTCCCCTTGGGGGTAGTTCCTTGAATACCAGAAGATAACCCTGAGAAACTATTTCTAGCGTCCAGGGATCCTGAACATCTCTTGCCCAAGCCTGAGCAAAGAGAGAGAGTCTGCCCCCCACTAGATCCGGTCCCGGATCGGGGGCTACTCCTTCATACTGTTTTGTTAGCAGCGGCAGGCTTCTTGGCCTGCTTACCCTTGTTCCAGCCTTGCATCGGTTTCCAGGCTGGTTTGGTCTGTGAGGTATTATCCTCTTGTTTAGAGGATGCAGAATTAGAGCCCAGTCCGTTCCTGAAATTACGAAAGGAACGAAAATTAGACTTATTCTTGGCTTTGAAAGGCCTATCTTGTGGGAGGGCATGGCCCTTTCCCCCAGTGATGTCTGAAATAATCTCTTTCAATTCTGGCCCAAAGAGAGTTTTACCCTTGAAGGGGATATTAAGCAATTTTGTCTTGGATGATACATCCGCTGACCAAGACTTTAGCCAAAGCGCTCTGCGCGCCACAATTGCAAACCCTCAATTTTTCGCCGCTAATCTAGCTATTTGCAAAGCGGCATCTAAAATAAAAGAATTAGCCAACTTAAGTGCGTGAACTCTGTCCATAACCTCCTCATATGGAGTCTCTCTACTGAGCGACTTTTCTAGTTCCTCGAACCAGAACCACGCTGCTGTAGTGACAGGAACAATGCACGAAATGGGTTGAATAAGGTAATCTTGCTGTATAAAAATCTTTTTAAGCAAACCCTCCAATTTTTTATCCATAGGATCTTTGAAAGCACAATTATCCTCGATAGGAATAGTAGTGCGCTTGTTTAGAGT
Source organism: Bombina bombina (assembly GCF_027579735.1). Lineage (NCBI taxonomy): Eukaryota > Metazoa > Chordata > Amphibia > Anura > Bombinatoridae > Bombina > Bombina bombina. The sequence goes on from NC_069500.1 coordinate 1,172,877,181, forward strand.
AGAAACTGCCCCCTCGACCTTAGGGACTGTCTGCCATAAGTCCTTTCTGGGGTCGACCATAGGAAATAATTTCTTAAATATAGGAGGGGGAACAAAAGGTATGCCGGGCTTCTCCCATTCCTTATTCACTATGTCCGCCACCCGCTTGGGTATAGGAAAAGCGTCAGGGTGCACCGGAACCTCTAGGAACTTGTCCATCTTGCATAATTTTTCTGGAATGACCAGGTTGTCACAATCATCCAGAGTAGATAATACCTCCTTAAGCAGTGTGCGGAGATGTTCTAATATAAATTTAAATGTCACAACATCAGGTTCAGCCTGTTGGGAAATTTTTCCTGAGTCTGAAATTTCCCCGTCTGACAAAACCTCCCTCATGGCCCCTTCAGATTGGTGTGAGGGTATGACAGAACAATTATCATCAGCGCCTTCCTGCTCTTCAGTGTTTAAAACAGAGCAATCGCGCTTTCTCTGATATGCAGGCATTTTGGATAAAATATTTGCTATGGAGTTATCCATTACAGCCGTCAATTGTTGCATGGTAATAAGCATTGGCGCGCTAGAAGTACTAGGTGCCTCCTGCGTGGGCAAAACTGGTGTAGACACAGAAGGAGATGATGTAGAACCATGTCTACTCCCTTCATCTGATGAATTATCTTGGGCAACTTCATTATCTGTGACAGTACTGTCCTCACTTTGTTTGGACGCTTTAGCACAATTATCACATAATTTAGAAGGGGGAGACACATTGACTTTCATACATATAGAACATAGCTTATCTGAAGGCACAGACATGTTAAACAGGCTTAAACGTGTCAGCAAAACACAAAAACCGTTTTAAATCAAAACCGTTACTGTCTCTTTAAATTTTAAACAGAGCACACTTTGTTACTGAATATGTGAAAAAATATGAAGGAATTATTAAAAATTTACCAAAATTTCACCACAGTGTATTAAAGCATTAAAGGTATTGCACACCAATTTTCAGAGCTTTAACCCTTAAAATAACGAAACCGGAGCCGGTTACAGTTTTAACCCCTCTACAGTCCCAGCTACAGCCTCTGCTGCGACTCTACCAAACCCAGAGGGGAATACGATACCAAATGACGCCTTCTAGGAACTTTTCCAACTATTTTCAGGTCCTCACACATGCATCTGCATGTCTTGCTCTCAAAAACAACTGCGCAGTAATGGAGCGAAAATGAGGCTCAACCTACAACTGGGAAGGCCCTTCCTGACTGGAAAAGGTGTCTAACATAGTGCCTGACGTTAAAAAACGTTCCCCAAGTTTATAAATGTGAAATACCAGCATAAACATGTATAAAATGCCCAAATAAAGCAATCGATTTTGCCCATAAAAGTGTCTACCAGTTTTATAGCCTATATTAAGCCCTTTATTCTGCTTGAGACTAAGAAAATGGCTTACCGGTCGCCATGAGGGGAAATGACAGCCTTCCAGCATTACACAGTCTTGTTAGAAATATGGCTAGTCATACCTTAAGCAGAAAAGTCTGCTAACTGTTTCCCCCAACTGAAGTTACTTCATCTCAACAGTCCTATGTGGAAACAGCAAAGGATTTTAGTTACTGTCTGCTAAAATCATCTTCCTCTCACAAACAGAATTCTTCATCTCTTTCTGTTTCAGAGTAAATAGTACATACCAGCACTATTTTAAAATAACAAACTCTTGATAGTAGAATAAAAAACTACAACTAAACACAACATACTCTTAACCATCTCCGTGGAGATGTTGCCTGTGCAACGGCAAAGAGAATGACTGGGGTGGGCGGAGCCTAGGAGGGACTATATGGCCAGCTTTGCTGGGACTCTTTGCCATTTCCTGTTGGGGAAGAGATATTCCCACAAGTAAGGATGACGCCTTGGACCGGACACACCAATGTTGGAGAAAACAGGGAGTGAACTTATTATTATTTATTATTAACTGTAATCAAATGAATTGCTTTTACACCTTTGTTCCTTTGTTATTCCTTACATAAAGCCTTTGTTATTCCTTACATAAAGCCTTTGTTATTCCTTACATAAAGCCTTTGTTATTCCTTACATAAAGCCTTTGTTATTCCTTACATAAAGCCTTTGTTATTCCTTACATAAAGCCTTTGTTATTCCTTACATAAAGCCTTTGTTATTCCTTACATAAAGCCTTTGTTATTCCTTACATAAAGCCTGTGTTATTCCTTACATAAAGCCTTTGGGGCATATTTATCAAGCTCTGTATGGAGCTTGATGCCCTGAGTTTCTGGCGAGCCTACAGGCTCGCCGGAAACACAAGTTATGAAGCAGCGGTTTAAAGACCACTGCTCCATAACCTGTCTGCCTGCTCTGAGGCGGCGGACAGACATCGCCAGAAATCAACCCGATCGAATACGATCGGGTTGATTGACAATCCCTGCTAGCGGCCGATTGGCTGTGAATCTGCAGGGGTCGGCATTGCACCAGCAATTCACAAGAACTGCTGGTGCAATGATAAATGCTGAGAGCGTATGCTGTTGGCATTTATCGATGTGCAGCGGACATGATCCACAATATCGGATCATGTCCGCTCGCACAATGATAATTCGGCCCCTTTATGTGTACAGTAAAATGCATGACTGTATATATATGACTGTATATATATAAATAATTTTCTATGGCAATGTGTTTATTGATTACATTCTCTATCTATCTATCTATCTATCTATCTATCTATCTACTGTATATAGCAGTATCAATAAGTGCACTCAGTTTGACATCTCACATCCACCAGTGCTAGGAATATAAAAAAAAAAGCCAAAGCACTCACAGTTTATATATATATATATATATATATATATATATATATATATATATATATATATATATATTGTAAAACAAAGAAAAATAGGGGCAGAGGTGCAAGGTACTCACTGTTCCCTCCCACCAGTGCTCCAAAAGACTACCCTAATCTGGCACAAACCATAAGATACAAAATATAGAAATCAGAATAAAAACACCTAAATTGCAGAAAAATAAGTAATTTTAATACAAATAAAATATACCAACAAAAATAACTGCAGACTGATACCTTGCTGCGTTAGTGGATCCTTGGATATTATCATCAAAAGTTCCCAGGTTATGTTATGGAACACATGTAGCTGCCAACTGAAAAATATATATTTTCAAAGGGTACCCTTGGAGATCATTGGATCCTCATACACAGTTTTTCTGTTGTGGACACTTATTTATTACACCGCTATAGTGGCTTTATTCTATTTTGTTATTTTTGTTGGTATATTTTATTTGTATTAAAATTACTTATTTTTCTGCAATTTAGGTGGTTTTATTCTGATTTCTATATTTTGTATCTTATGGTTTGTGCCAGATTAGGGTAGTCTTTTGGAGCCCTGGTGGGAGGGAACAGTGAGTACCTTGCACCTCTGCCCCTATTTTTCTTTGTTTTACAATATAAATAGTTCCACTACCTCTGAGCACTGCACACTTGCAATTACCCTTATTGAAGCAAGTGTGCATTAACCAGATCCTAATCTATTTGTTCTGGTGCCAATCATCCTTGTTAAATATATATATGTATATATATATATATAGACTCCAAGTAAGTGCACTCTCACTCGCCAACCCAAACACAGACCAGGGTGCTTAGCAGGATATTCAATCAAGATAAGGATAAGCACTCACTGGATTTAAGTACAATAACTATTTATTGGTAGTGACGTTTCGGGGCATTCACCCCTTCCTCAGACAACCCAAACTGTGATTCAAACAGTGTTATATGACAAATCAAACCCCTCCCCCATCAAATATTCAGCCAATCAAATTACATCAATGTAAATCAATAAGAGATGTATATTAACAGATGTATATTAACAATAAACATTTCACTCGTGTGTGATACCATCATTGTATATAATATTAATAATAAAATATATGTAAAAATAATGACTATCTAGTGTGGCACAATTGTGTATATCCGTGGTAGCAATATGAGTGGTCATGGAACCAGGCTAAAGTCAGCATAGTCAATGTCAATACATATCTAACTCTACCTTACAGCAAATAATCTAATGAACATAAGAGGCATATACTTCGTTTACTACAACTGTGAGATGGCTGATTACTTGTTATAGCCGATATGGCAGTTGCGAGGCTAAGTCTGAAATCCGCCATGCACTCTGAATCCAGCATGGTCACAGGAGGGCGTGTGAGCATCCGGGTTACTTCCGGAATAGCGTGCACTGAATAGAGCCGTGTTATGTGTTGCCATGGCAACCTATCGCAGTCTGACTTACTTTGTCAAAACGGTGCTAACCTCTGAGTGACAGCAGCAGGCTGCCATGGCAACCCCGTATCATACGAACAATGCTATGTGGGCAGCTGACACAGTCTCATTATCCTCAAGGTTGAACTAAACGAGATACTGTTATTGATATTGGCCAATGTGTCTTTTAACAATTACATAGCTCTTTCACTGTGGTGTGTTCTCTGAGAGCTGACTAAGTTAGCAGCTGTCAGGAGTAGCTGCTTGTAGTGATTACCTGCAATCTGGCTGCGGTCACTATAACAAGAGAAGGGTAACACCACATCATATTAGAGCAGTGATTATAAGAAACAGTGAAAAAGAAACAGTTGAATATGGACATATTGAATCAGAACAAGATAATCTGTCTGGCACTAAATCTAGGGATCTAAAAACAAGCAATAATTAGTCTGACAAGAACTTAGACACATATAGCGTTAGTATGTCCCATCTATAGGCAATCTGTGTAAAATGTCACCAATATGTATACACCACCCATTCAATATCATTAGCGTCCCAACACTAACATTGGGACTATGTTGGATAATACAGGTAAATCAACCCATAAATTTCACTGTTTCTTATAATCACTGCTCTAATATGATGTGGTGTTACCCTTCTCTTGTTATAGTGACCGCAGCCAGATTGCAGGTAATCACTACAAGCAGCTACTCCTGACAGCTGCTAACTTAGTCAGCTCTCAGAGAACACACCACAGTGAAAGAGCTATGTAATTGTTAAAAGACACATTGGCCAATATCAATAACAGTATCTCGTTTAGTTCAACCTTGAGGATAATGAGACTGTGTCAGCTGCCCACATAGCATTGTTCGTATGATACGGGGTTGCCATGGCAGCCTGCTGCTGTCACTCAGAGGTTAGCACCGTTTTGACAAATTAAGTCAGACTGCGATAGGTTGCCATGGCAACACATAACACGGCTCTATTCAGTGCGCGCTATTCCAGAAGTAACCCGGATGCTCACACGCCCTCCTGTGACTACGCTGGATTCAGCGTGCATGGCGGATTTCAGACTTAGCCTCGCAACTCCCATATCGGCTATAACAAGTAAGCAGCCATCTCACAGTTGTAGTAAACAAAGTATATGCCTCTTATGTTCATTAGATTATTTGCTGTAAGGTAGAGTTAGATATGTATTGACATTGACTATGCTGACTTTAGCCTGGTTCCATGACCACTCATATTGCTACCACGGATATACACAATTGTGCCACACTAGATAGTCATTATTTTTACATATATTTTATTATTAATATTATATACAATGATGGTATCACACACGAGTGAAATGTTTATTGTTAATATACATCTGTGAATATACATCTCTTATTGATTTACATTGATGTGGGAGGGGTTTGATTTGTCATATAACACTGTTTGAATCACAGTTTGGGTTGTCTGAGGAAGGGGTGAATGCCCCGAAACGTCACTACCAATAAATAGTTATTGTACTTAAATCCAGTGAGTGCTTATCCTTATCTTGATTGATTATATATATATATATATATATATATATATATATATATATATATATATATATATAAAATTAATGCATATACTAAAACTGGTGATATGCTTTTATGCAAGTGCATGATGTCTTGGGGCCCAAAAAAAATTCTTTCACCAGGGCCCTCTGTTCATTAAGTTTGCCACTGTGTATAAATATGTTACTAAAATGCCATCAGATATATGTAGAAATATATAGAAATAGAAGAACATTGGAATGTCGGGTTTAAGGCACATGAGAATATGTGACCGGGTTTGTTCACATGTTGGGTGTTAGGTTTTTTTCCACTTTTTTTTTGTTTTGCTTCTTGTGTGTATCGAGTTAGCGTGAGAGCGATAATATTTTACTTTCAACTCATAATACGAGTACAACTTCTTCTGCTCTAGTGAAAACACTAAATAGTGCTCTACTCGTAACCCTTTAACTATTTATCAACCAATTTTTGACATAGCAAAACTAGAATATAAAACCTTTATACAAAATGCTATGGTTTTATTATTGGTAATTGGTATTACAGCATGCTTGGTAATGACTTTGGTTATGATGTCATTTACTTTGCATTTGCACATTAATAGCAATATTTTTTTCTGCAGGGTACCCACATAAACCATGCCTCATTTTTCTCAAGCTCAAGCGTTTTAGAAATGCAAAACAAATATCGCATTTCTGTGTCATTTTGTATGGCATACATGGTAAATAGCAGCACAAGAGTCATTATTTCCTATATATTTCACAATTTATGTTTCCACTTTCCCACATTTAACATAAGGTCACCTCAAAACATTAACATTATTACAAATCAAAAGATTTTATTTTTTATTTTTGTCATTTTGTACCACCTTGCTATTTATGCAGAAAATGAATAGATATAAAATATTTAGGGTCAGATTACAAGTAAAGCTGTATTTAAAGCGCAAAGGTTTTTGCGCGTATCGGGTAGTGTTCGCATTACAAGTTGAAAATAAAATGTATTGGCTAGTGCGCAAACCTGATAGATAATTTATTTCCCTATAGAAGTGTAAGGAGCAAAGAAAGTGGGAAAAACCTAACACCCTACTCACGCTCAAACCCAATTGCATATTCTCAAGTGTGCTAAGCAACGAGAAAATATGAATATTTAAAATTCCAATGTTCTTCACATAGCAGATTGTATTCTAGTTATTTATAAATACATATTTATATATATATATATATATATTTATATATATATATATATATATACTGTATGTATATATATATATATATATATATATATATATATATACACAACCAAACCGCAAAACAGGCAGTGCTCAGGACACCAGTCTCACCCGCAAAATGACTGCACCAGTCTAATCAGCCGTCTTCACGCTGTATGTTCAGCTGCACGCTTGTATCCCTCTGCTCTCTGCTAACTTGTCCTCCGCTGATGACGTCATCCACCGGTGCCACTCACGAGCGCTCCATCCAACGCTCAATACCAAAATACAGACCAACAAGCACAGGAAGGCACCCGGTCTCCAACTCTCCCAGAAGACTTCAACCAAAGGAAACAGCAAACTTGGTGACAGAAAACAGCAGCTACACAATCCGGTAAAAGCAATAATGTCTTTATTTGACATCCAAATACATGTGTATACAGGCTTAGTCAAACATGTTTCATATGGAAATACTGACTTAACCTTTTCAATGACCTACTAGCAGGTAGTCATTGAAAAAATTAAGTCAGTATTTCCATACGAAACATGTTTGACTAAGCCTGTATACACATGTATTTGGATGTCAAATAAAGACATTATTGCTTTTACCGGATTGTGTAGCTGCTGTTTTCTGTCACCAAGTTTACTGTTTCCTTTGGTTGAAGTCTTCTGGGAGAGTTGGAGACCGGGTGCCTTCCTGTGCTTGTTGGTCTGAAATGTGAAAAACATTGGTATGTGAAATATTTACAGTAAATACAGTTATAGTGATGGTAAATCCAAAAAATGAACTCGCCCACTGGGCGAGTAACTGAAAAAAATTACCAGCCGCAGGAAAATATACTTGCCCGTGCGTATCTGCATGCATATCTGCATGTGTGTACATTATACATTAAAAAGGACAAACGTACACCTTGCCGTTATAATCTCACAAACTTGTATTCTTTATTTTTGTATACATTCCTGACATTGGTCCAATTAAACAATCATTGAACTACGGAATATTGCAAAATTAGAATTTTAGTGAACTAGTATTGATTTATTTTAAGAAAATATTGAAAATAAAATTAGTAGCTGAGCCTCAGTCATTGTATTGAAGTCAATATAGAAAGTACATGATCTATGCTGCACATGAAACATTGTTGAAACTGTTAACAGATGTCACTCTGAGTCAGAGTGCTCTGGGAAGTTAAACTCACAATCATAAACGTCATTAAGTCTTGACACCTCAAACTTTTATGCTTGCTCCTCATCATTTTCAAGATGATCAAAAGTGATTGGAACCCCTGCAATCTCAGCAATTACTAAATTTGATGTTTCATTTGTAGACCTTTTGTATGTGACATTTCTCTTTCGTGGTCTTGCTGTTGCCCAATGCCTTACTGCGTCACCTGGATCAAATTAATCTACTGGTGCAGAATGAAGATTTATAATCATTAAATCTGACAGTGTTGAAGTTATGAGGGAGGAGCGTCAGTCACTTTTGATCATCTTCATTTTGGAAAAGCCTTTCACATTCTGATGTGCTGACTGGCAAAGTTAGGATCAAGTCCATCAAACTCAGAAGATGGCCACATTTATCTCTGAATTCTCTGTTGAGTTCAGGCCAGGTGACAATTTTCCGCTTCTTCTCCCAGTCATTCTTGTTATATAAACTAGTCTTAAAAATTGTCCATTCATTCTCTATTTTCCTACAATTAACACCCTGTGCCCTCTAGTACTGGTTCAAACTGACTGATCAGAGTTCCAATGTCTTTATTGCCAAAGTCTGGAAGAAAGAAAACAAAAAATTCCTTGCAAACACATGTTTGATGCATATATTTTAGTTCTGCTAAAACTAAACTATACTAATTAGGACATATTAAACAAAAATATGTAATTCAATAACATCTTTTTGTTTAATATGTCCTAACAGTATTTTACATTAGAGAAAATCTATAATTACATTTTTAATGTAGAAATACCTTCTGAGTTTTCTTTGTCAGGCCATGTTTTGAAGGATGTCACTAATGTTGCCTGAAGAACTCCTTCTTCAATGTCTTAAAAGCGATCTTCAAAGTTGGACTGTATTGCTTCCAGAAACTTCTTTTTTGAACTCTTGAAGGCATCATTCTTTCCTTTCAACTCAACTCCTTCAAACCTAACTGTGCCTTCTTCGTCATCCTGAATAAAATGAAGAAGTGACCCAGGTACAGGCCTGGAACATATTTAAACATAAGATTAAAACCTCTTATAGAACAAAACAAAAAAATAAAACAAAAAGTGCATACCTTTTTTTCAGAGCGATCAGTTTTTTTTTTTGTCACTTCCAAACTGTTGTGGACATCTGCAACACTTGCATTTTGGTTCTGAAGAGTGTTAGACAAGTTGCATAGCTGTAAAAGCACATCATACATGAAGCAAGCATATTGCACCATTGACAGACTTGTAGCAGCTCTGTAAAAGCATCCGGCCTTTGCTTGCTGTTCTCCTCTCACACCTTTTGCATCAAGAGATTGGACCTAGAAATAAACAAGAAGTATACACAATTGCCCTGCTTATCTCTTCTTTTTATTCTTTCTCTCTCTCTCTCTTTTGGTTTCTCAATTTTGAGAGATAGAGAGAGGGAGGGAGAGCTAGAGAAAGAGGCAGAGAGAGAGTGAAGGAGAGCAGTACAGAAGAGATAAAAGGAGTTAGAGGTAGGGGGAAAGGGACAGAGAGGAAGGAACAGGAGTGGGGAGGGTGAAATGGAGGGAGAGAAAAACTGCTTGAGAGACATGGGGAGAAAGGGAAGGCTGGAGAGATAGAGAAATTAAGAGCAGAGGGAAGGGGTAGATGTCTACACACCTGATCAAGATGCTATATGATTGCTTTGTAACCTTTGAGGAAATGGTCAAGTGCACACCAGAAGTGGCCTACCCATCATGTCCCATCTGCTCGTTTAGGCAACAGTGTCCTCATTTTCAAAGAAGCATAGCTGTTCTTAAGATTTGGACGGTTGAGTGCCGACTTGTGATAAAATAAATATAACCCTAGAAGTAGATCCTTTAACTTCTTTTCAACTGACTGCAAAGCCACAAATCTTGTGTGTACCTTTCCTTCTACTGCAAATTTGACATAAATAATTTCTTCCTCCACCATTGCACTTTCAACTGAACTATCACCCAAGACTGCAAGAAATTTGGGCGCTCCATATTTTGTTTGTGTATGTTTTCTTTCTTCCTGTGCAATAAAGTGTACAAATGACCGTGCTGATATGACATTAAGATAGGTATTCCCCACATCCAAACCCTTCATTTTGTCAAGTCTGTAGAAAAAAAATAGAGATACAAATTACCATTTTGGACAGAAAGTATTATAAACTAAGCAGACAGTTAGGGAAAAGCCAAACACACTTTATACGATAAAAGCATACACTTACTTGCACAAATCTGGAAAGTCAGAGAAAGATAGGCCTTGATTTAATGGCAAGGAGATGAGCATTGTGAAACAGTAGTTTTAGTTTCTCTGTCTGTGCCTTTGTCATGGTAGCGATTGCCTGTCCAGCAGGTGTTTCAGTCTGCTTTAATTTCAAGTTTGACTCACACTGGACACTCCACAGATGCCCTGATGAAAGCTCATGTGATCGAATACCTTCAAGTTTCATTGTGCTGGTACCTTCCACGAATGCATTCCGTTTGTTTGAAAATGCCTGGCATACACTACATAGCATAACCTGTTTTGAGCTGTTGTACACAAGCCACTCTCTCTTGTCCCCCTTATCATTAATCATCCAGCTGTCTCTCTCTCTTTTCCTTTTCATATTTAATTTTCTCTCTCTTTTCCTTTTCATATTGTCTGTCCCTTTTTCTCTTTTCTGCATCATCTACCTTCTTCTTCTTTGACGGTTCACTGACATTATTAAGATAGTGCCACATCATATAACCATCACTTTGAAATGGAACAGAAATTATCAGTAAGTCTGCAAAATATAGATTAATGTAAACATGAGCAGCAGTGTCTGCTGCTTGTATTCTGCTCCCAAAAAAATTGTGTGTATGCTGTGACATCGCTAAGGTAAGTTCCAGAAGCATGGTCGGTATGTCAGAAAAATATAAATATTTTTTATATGCAAACTTGAGCAGCACTTTCTTTCATTATTTCCACTGGTATTGTAGTCCATACGAAATTGTGCATCAGCTGCAACATCGCTAATAAGGTACTTAGTATTGTGCCCCGAAAAACATAAAGCATCTGCCGTTTACGAGGGTGTTTGCTGTGACATCAATCTGATCCGGAACACAAGCTTGTATTAATGCTCCCAAATAAAAGTGCATATGCTCCCAAAAAATATAGTGCGCCCTGCCGTGACATCACTAACAACGGACCACAAGCTAGTATTAAGAGGCTGCTGTAAAAAAAAAGTGTGGCTGCAGTATTAAGCTTGCAAAGAAAAGCTAGGACACAATATTATGCCCCCCAAAAAATAGTGCAAAGCTGCCATGGTGAGATCGCCAGCTAGGCTGGTAAATTGAAAATGTATATTAAAATAATATTAGTTTCCTTCCTTTCCATGTAATTTAGCTCTGTAAATTGTGGCTTTTCAAAGTCTCTGAGCTTGAAATGCATAATGCAGTTTTATTAAGACTAAGGGGCTGATTTGTCAATGTCTGTCCTACAGGATACGCTGTAGCGTATTATGTTTGACAGACATTGCTGAATGCCGACAGCATACTGCTTTTGCAATGCTGCCCCCTGCAGATTTGCGTCCAATTGGGGGTGTCAATCAACCCGATCGTATAGGATAGGGCGGATAGCAGACCGCAGCCTCAAAGGCAGCGAACCAGTTAAGGAGCAGCGGCCTTAAGACAGCAGCTTCATAACTGCTGTTTACAGGGGCATCAGGGGCCCCTAACTCTGCTAGGAAGCATTCTCTAATTGGTTTTAGGAGATATCACCTGAAAAAAAACACTTTACGCTAACATGATAACCGAGGCTAGCCTTGTCTTCTGCAGAATAAAGTCCACATTGGCACCTATAGATAATGCAATTGGCTATTGAAATACAACTGCAGCAAATAAGATGTTATTTTTTTTTAATATTTAGATTTAGTTGATTTGTAATTTTATAGCAAAACAACAGAAATATCTTGTAATTACAAGGGCCTAGATTTAGAGTTTTGTCGGTAACGACCCGCGTAGCTAACGCTGGCTTTTTTCTGGCCGCACCTTTTAAATAGCTCTGGTATTGAGAGTTCACAGAATGGCTGCGTTAGGCTCCAAAAAGGGAGCGTACAGGCATATTTAACGCCACTGCAACTCTCGATACCAGAGTTGCTTACGGACGCGGCCAGCTTCAAAAACATGCTCGTGCACGATTCCCCCATAGAAAACAATGGGGCTGTTTGAGCTGAAAAAAAAACTAACACCTGCAAAAAAGCCGCGTTCAGCTCCTAACGCAGCCCCATTGTTTCATATGGGGAAACACTTCCTACGTCTGCACCTAACACTCTAACATGTACCCCGAGTCTAAACACCCCTAACCTTACACTTATTAACCCCTAATCTGCCGCCCCTGCTATCGCTGACCCCTGCATATTATTTTTAACCCCTAATCTGCCTCTCCGTACACCCCCGCCACCTACATAATCCCTATGTACCCCTAATCTGCTGCCCCTAATACCGCCGACCCCTATATTATATTTATTAACCCCTAATCTGCCCCCCACAATGTCGCCTCTACCTGCCTACACTTATTAACCCCTAATCTGCCGAGCGGACCGCACCGCTATTATAATAAAGTTATTAACCCCTAATCCGCCTCACTAACCCTATAATAAATAGTATTAACCCCTAATCTGCCCTCCCTAACATCGCCAACACCTAACTTCAAACATTAACCCCTAATCTGCCGACTGGAGCTCACCGCTATTCTAATAAATGTATTAACCCCTAAAGCTAAGTCTAACCCTAACACTAACACCCCCCTAAATTAAATATAATTTAAATCTAAAGAAATTAATTAACTCTTATTAAATAAATTATTCCTATTTAAAGCTAAATACTTACCTGTAAACTAAATCCTAATATAGCTACAATATAAATTATATTTATATTATAGCTATTTTAGGATTTATATTTATTTTACAGGTAACTTTGTATTTATTTTAACCAGGTACAATAGCTATTAAATAGTTAATAACTATTTAATATCTAAAATAGTTAAAATAATTACAAAATTACCTGTAAAATAAATCCTAACCTAAGTTACAATTAAACCTAACACTACACTATCAATAAATTAATTAAATAAAATACCTACAATTAAACCTAACACTACACTACACTACAGGGGGGCAGATTAGGGGTTAATAAATATAATATAGGGGTCGGCGGTGTTAGGGGCAGCAGATTAGGGGTACATAGCTATAATGTAGCTGGCAGCGGCGTGAGGACGGCATATTAGGGGTTAATAATAATATGCAGGGGTCAGCGATAGCGGGGGTGGCAGATTAGGGGTTAATAAATATAATATAGGGGTCGGCGGTGTTAGGGGCAGCAGATTAGGGGTACATAAGTATAACGTAGGTGGTGGTCGGCAGATTAGGGGTTAAAAAAAATTATTAGAGTGGCGGCGATGTGGGGGGGCCTCGGTTTAGGGATACATAGGTAGTTTATGGGTATTAGTGTACTTTAGAGCACAGTAGTTAAGAGCTTTATGAACCGGCGTTAGCCCAGAAAGCTCTTAACTACTGACTTTTTTCTGCGGCTGGAGTTTTGTCGTTAGAATTCTAACGCTCACTTCAGCCACGACTCTAAATACCGGAGTTAGAAAGATTCCATTGAAAAGATAGGATACGCAATTGACGTAAGGGGATCTGCGGTATGGAAAAGTGGTGGCTGAAAAGTGAGCGTTAGACCCTTTCCTGACTGACTCCAAATACCGGCGGTAGCCTAAAACCAGCGTTAGGAGCCTCTAACGCTGGTTTTCACGGCTGCCGCCAAACTCTAAATCTAGGCCAAGGTGTTTATAGTCTCTTTAACACATTTTTACTAAGTATGCTTGCTTCTAGAAAACATTTTATATGCAGGTGTATATGCTTTATGTGCTTTTAAATCACTTATTTTCAAATGCAGTGAATATTTTCGGAAGCATAAATAATAAAAATAAATACTTTAATATCCCATTAGGTTTAATAAAACTATATTGCAATATGCATATAGTATTTATCTTACATGCTTTTGCTATCAAATACTTCAGTTTTGTCTTGCTTATTCTAGTTCCAATATCTCCAGAGAAGCTGGTGTACATCCATCATAATTAAAGGGACAGTAAAATCCAAATTAAACTTTAATGATTTAGATAGGGCATGTAATTTTAAAAAACTTTCCATTTTACTTTTATCATCAAATTTGCGTTGTTCTCTTGGTAATCTTAGTCAAAAGCTAAACCTAGGTAGGCTCATGTTTTAATTTTTAAGCTTTTGAATGTCACCTCTTATCTGAATGCATTTGGCAGTTTTTCCCAGCTAGAGGGCATTAATTAATGTGTGTAATATAGATATAATTGTGCTCATGCCTGTGTAGTTATTCAAAAGTCAGCACTAAATGCCTGAAATGCAAGTCTGTCAAAAGATCTGTCTGCAGAAGCTTAGATACAAGGTAATCAGAGTTTAAAAGTACAGTATATTAATATAACTGTTTTGGTAATGTAAAACTGGGGAATGGGTAATAAAGGAATTATATATCTTTTTAAACAATAACATTTTTAGAGTTTACTGTCCCTTTAAGGGTGGCAAAATATATTTGTCTCAGCAACATTTTAAATAATAATTGGTTAGAGCAGAACAGAAACGTATTTACGGTTGTCCCTAATGGACCATAGGAAAATGAGGCCAGAAACATAAACACATTCAGGCAATCCAACTGGTGCATCCCCAAACAGTTTTTGTTTTTTTTTGCAAATTGTGCTAAAAGGTGAATCTTACATGTATATAAACAAAACATATTATGACCTTTTAAGTATGTGATATAAAAGTTGCAATATATTAGGTGAAAAGATTATATAGAGAAATGTAATATTGTGAATTAAAGGGACAAAATTAAACACTCATAATTTAGATAAGGCATGCAATTTTAAACACATTTTCAATGTACTTTTATTATCAAATTTGTTTTGTTTTCTTGGTATCCTTTGTTAAACCTGGGTAGATTCAAATGCTCATTTCTAAGCCCTTGGAGACTGCCCTCTTTTTGACCTGAGCCAGGCAGTGCTAGTTCAAGATTACATTGTGCTTACTCCCGTGGTGTTACTTATGAGTCAGCACTGATTGGCTAAAATGCAAGTCTGTCAAAAGAACTGAAGTAAGGGGCCAGTCTGCAGAGGCTTAGAAACAAGTTAATCACAGATATAAAAAGTATATTAATATAACAGTGTTGCTTATGCAGAACTTGGAAATGTGTAATAAATAGATTATCTCTCTATTTAAACAATAACAAATTTGGAGTAGATTGCTCCTTTAATCAAGAATTTCCAATGAGAAACTAAGGTATGGTCTATCAAACATTGAAACAGTGTTCATTAGTAGTGTAGTGGAATTTATTTAGTAATGCATTCTTATTTTAGAACTTTGATGGATTGTTTTGTTGTTACACTGTTGTGCTTCTGACAAATAGAATGAAAGTTCCATTTTTGACCTTGTTTATTTAGCTTTAACGGTGAGTTGTAGATATTAGGTGTTGGCTAGAAAATATCACTGATGACTGATATATTGTATAATGTTATGTTAAACTGAATTAATTGCTAGTTTTCTTTTATGCACTTTTGTAGTATTTTCCAGCAGAAGGAAAACCAACCACAAAGGAGCTTATTTTTATTTATCTTTACTTTAGACTTTGTATAACAGATGTGTTTTGAGTGCAATACTAATCAGCCTAATTTATCTCTATGTAATTTAAAGCAGGTAACTTCAATTAACAATGTAATTAGTAGTTTTCTTAATGATTCCATTCATCTCTGTAGATAGAATATACTGTATTATTTCTATAACACTAACATTCCAACATTTAGTTATGTTTTTTTAAACTATGTGTCCATTAAAGGATTTTAGATTAAACAACTTTTTATTCAACCAGAGTCCTGTAGGAACAACAGATGCTTCCTGGGGTTACCACAGGAGTTTCAAAAGAAAAAAGGCATCCAATTAAAATATGCAAAAATGACCATATTCTGAAAGGTAGCAAACATCTACTGAAATATAAAACCATTAATAATATTCCGTATTTTGTCATATATAATAATAAGAAAGAACTGTGCATATATATAGACAGATAGATAGCATATACAATCTAACTAGCTTTAACTAGCAATCTAACTAGCTTTAACTGAACTTTCTCAGCATAGTTTAACCATAACCACTACTCCTCAAACCTATCCACTACATATAAGCACTTCATATTATAATAGAAAATTCCCTACCTGTGCTGTTTTGATCCTTTACTACACATTAACCCTATCCATGATGTTGGTACCCCCTCAAATAAATTAATCCTAACTAGAAATAACCATTTGCCTTTTTTTAATTACTTACCCAACTATAACTAGCCCTGGCTGCAAACACTCTCACATGACCACTTCTCAAACTGCCACTTCATTAAACCCTCTTAATATGACCAATCACTGGGAACCATCTCTTAGATGATCCTCCCATCATTAAACCCAATTGTCATCTGGACTAAAAAAGTTTTATGGAAAAAAAAAATGAAAAGAAAATCTTGATATGATCTAAATTGTAAAAGGGTCCTTTCTCATTTTTGTTATTTTTTTTTTACAGTTTGGTTAATTATTTAACTTAGCAAGATTGGTAATAGCTGTCAAAGTTATGATTATCTATTTTAACTAGTCAGTAGCATGAGAGGGTGGGCTTAAAGGGACATGAAACCCAAAAAATAGAGAATACAATTTTAAACAACTGTCCAATTTACTTCTATTATTTAATTTGCTTCCTTCACTTGTTATCATTTGCTGAAAGGTATATGTAGGCAAGTTCATGAGCAGCAGAGAAACTAGGTTCTAGCTTTTGATTGGTGGCTGCATATATATAATGAATGGGATTAGCTCACTTCAACAAATGATACCAAGAGAATAATACAGATTAGATAATAGAAGTAAATTAGAAAGTTGTTTAAAATTGTATTCTCTATCTGAATCATGACAGAACATTTTTGGGTTTCATGTACCTTTAACTTTGGCAGTAAGCCCTTTCATTCATCCATTGCTTTTTTGCATTTTTTTTGTTTGAGTTTTACATTGACTTGTTATTTTCCAGGGATATTTTGAAACATTCTTATAAGGACCAGCCAATGACAAAAAACAACTTCATTAATGTAATTAATTTCGACTAATAAACGCATGTAGATAAATCACAGATACTTAAAAAAAAGGCTCACCAACACTCTCAAACATACACAGATAGAAACATACATATACAAAAAGAGAGGGTGAGAATGGTGCAATAATTGTGGCAGTGATAGAGAAAGAATCAGGGGGGGGGGGGGGGGTCGTTGAAGCTCTAGTGAAGGTTAGAAAAGTGTTAGCCAAAAGAGAAAATAAAGACATCATTAATGTAAAAAAAAACACAAAAAACATACGCCTAGATTTAGAGTTCTGCGTTAACCGTCAAAAGCAGCGTTAAGGGGTCCTAACGCTGCTTTTTACTGCCCACTGGTATTTAGAGTCAGGCAGGAAAGGGTCTACCGCTCACTTCCTTACCGCAACTCCAGGCTACCGCAGATCCCCTTACGTCAATTGCGTATCCTATCTTTTCTATGAGATCTGCCTAACGCTGGTATTTGGAGTCTTGGAACAAGTGAGCGGTAGACCCTCTACCGACAAGACTCCTACCGACAAAAAAAGTCAGTAGTTAAGAGCTTTATGGGCTAACGCGGGAATATAAAGCTCTTAACTACTGTGCTACAAAGTACACTAACACCCATAAACTACCTATGTACCCCTAAACTGAGGCCCCCCACATCGCCGCCACTATAATAATTTTTTTTAACCCCTAATCTGCCTCCACCTACATTATCCCTATGAACTCCTAATCTGCTGCCCCTAACATCGCCGACACCTATATTATATTTATTACCCCTTAATCTGCCCCCTCAACATCGCCGCTACCTTATCTACACTTATTAACTCCTAATCTGCCGACCGGACCTCGCCGCCACTATAATAAATGTATTAACCCCTAAACCACCGCACTCCTGCCTCGCAAACACTAGAATAAATTGTATTAACCCCTAATCTGCCCTCCCTAACATCGCCGCCACCTACCTACAATTATTAACCCCTAATCTCCCGCCCGCAAAGTCGCTGCTACTATAATAAAGTTATTAACCCCTAAACCTAAGTCTAACCCTAACACCCCCTAACATAAATATAATTTAAATTATACAAAATAATATTCCTATAATTAAACAAATTAAACCTATTTAAAACTAAATACTTACCTAGAAAATAAACCTTAATATAGCTACAATATAAATAATAATATTGTATCTATTTTAGGATTTATATTTATTTTACAGTCAACTTTGTATTTATTTTAACGAGGTACAATAGCTATTAAATAGTTAATAAATCCTAACCTAAGTTACAATTAAACCTAACACTACACTATCATTAAATTAATTAAATTAATTACCTACAATTAGCTAAACTAAAATACAATTAAATAAACTAATCTATAATACAAAAAAACAAACACTAAATTACAAAAAATAAAAAAAATATTACAAGAATTTTAATCTAATTACACCTAATCTAAGCCCCCTAATAAAATAAAAAAGCCCCCCAAATAATAAAATTCCCTACCCTATTCTAAATTACAAAAGTAATCAGTAAAAAAAAAAGTAACATCCTCCTTCCCTGACGGACTAACGACGAATGAAGGTTCCTTTAAGGGACGTCATCCAAGATGGCGTCCCTCGAATTCCAATTGGCTGATAGGATTCTATCAGCCAATCGGAATTAAGGTAGGAGCAAGCAAAAGTGCCTGAGTCAGTCCTTAGGAAAGAAAGTTTTATGCAAGATCAATTGCCAGGAAATCAGTCCAAAAATGAAACACAATGCAAAGGGATTATCCAGAAGAGTAGTCAGTAATTGTAGCAGAAATCAGGAACCAGGAAATCCAACAAATCTGTATTTCACACAGGATACAGGAGCAGAGAGTGTTTCAGACTGCTGATTACATGATTTGTTTCAGCTGTTAATCAGATGGAGCCAGAGAGCCATAGTTGCAGCAAATAGAAAAACACAATATTCTTTTCCTGTGATAAAGCCATCTGGTGGCAAAGTGGTAAAAAAAACAGGCTGGGAAAGAACAGCACCAGAAATAGAGACAGGTCCCAGGTTCAATTCCAGGCTGAACCATAACACAATCCAATAGATCACTTTTTGGGATGTGGTGGAATGGGAAACTCACATCATGCATGTGCAGCTGACAAAACTGCAGCAACTGTGTGATGCTATCATATCAATATGGACCAAAATGTCCGCAGAATGTTTCCAACACCTTGTTGAATCTATGCCATGAAGAATTAAGGCAGTACTGAAGGCAAAAGGGGTCCAACCCGGCACTAGCTAGGTGTACCTAATAAAGTGGCTGGTATATATTTCTTTATGTATCTATACCTATATATAATCAAGTATATATATATATATATATATATATATATATATATATGTGTGTGTGTGTATATTGTACCAAGAGGCTGAAACACGATTTCCACATAGATATTAAACATGTTTTTTTCTTATGCAGACGTCCTAGATTAATTAATACAACGATCCTTCAGGGACGTACACTGGTCCTATCTAAGTTAAAGTCATCTCTAGCACTCAGTATTGAGGAATTTACTAAAGGGATGATAAGTCAGATAAAGATGGAACAGTATAACCTTGTCATAGATTCTGAGAAAAGGCTTAAAATATTTTTTGACAAATGGTTAAACGTGATAGAGGACTTGCCTGTAAATGTACAATTTCAAATTATTAGACCATTAAGAAGATTGCAGATAGTAAGACATTGGATCGAAATTAATAAACTGCCAGCAGCATGGAGGTGCCCAGCTTAAAAGCTTTGGGGGATTTTGTTTTCCCATCTCTCCCCCCTCCTGGGTATATTTGAGGATTTCTGTTTTTATTCTGTATCATTTTGTTGTCAATGTCCCTGAATTCTGAGAGGTAAACTTTTTCATAATAGACAAGGTACCCTCTGTTAGTTAATACATTATACAGAGGCTAAATATGAAAATTGGAAAGATAGACATTTTCAACGATAGATAACACCCTCACATTAGAATTTTAATGTTATGTCATATTATACATACAAGAGGAAGATATTGAATCAGGACCAGGTTCTATGCTGCATTTGTAGTTTGCATGAGAGATTAATTATATCGGTTTATGTTATTTATTTTGAGTTGAGCTCCCTTTGTGTGGTTGTTAATGCATTTGATTGTATCAGAAATTATATAAAGGAGAAATAATATGATTTTCATGTCTGCTGTAATAACTGAACAAGGTTTGTAAGGGTGTAACAGCCCCATTTTGTGTTTCTATATGTTTATGTACACAAAACGTCTTTATGCCTACAGATACAATGTTTATTTATTTATTTATTTCTTTATATGTATATAAATGTAATAAAAAGATTTAAAAAAAAAAAATATATATATATATATATATATATATATATATATTGTACCAAAGTACCATCAGATATATATAGCAATATATATTTAAGAATAAAAAGAAGATATTATGGTATGTGAAGATTGGAATGTGAAATATTCATATGTTCATGTCGGGTTAGCGCACTTGAGAATATGCAATCAGGTTTGCACGTGAGTACCAATTCCCCAGCTTTGCACAACCAACATTGTTATATTAATATACTTTATAACCTCGAAGTTTGTCTGTTTCTAAGCCACTGCAGGCCGCCGTTATAACAGTGCTTTTTCTTGCACACAAGATAGACAGTGCTAGCAGATAACATTGTGCTCACTTCCATGGAGAATGATAACTGTTGTGCAAGAACCAGCACTTATTGGCTAAAATGCAAGATTGTAAAAAGCACTGAGAAAAGGGGACAATCTGCAGTGACTTAGATACAAGATAATCATAGAGGTAAAAAAGTATATTAATATAACAGTTTGGTATGCAAAATTGGGGAATGGGTAATAAAGGGATTATCTATCTTTTAACCAATATCAATTTTCAATATATCTATATCTGTATGTAGATGTGCTTATCTGTCTATATTTGTGTGTATGTGTATGTATATTTGTCTGTGTGAGTAGGCCTGTATAAGTGTGTGAAGGCATATTTTTATATTGAAATCATTTTTATTGATTTTCCAAACATGAACACAATACAGGTAAAAGAATATTAAGGTACAGGGATCATAGTCAAATTTTCTACTACCATATCAGGCTTTCAAATAATAATCAGTCTGCATATTTATAATGAAATAGAATACATAAATCGACTACAACCCTCTCTAACCCATTCTCAGTGAGTCCTGTTAATAATACATTACAGACAGCTATTACAATAAGCAAGTTGAATTCAGAACATCTTGGATTTGAGTATTAACTACCATATTTATATTCTGTAGAATGACTCTATTCACCAGAAATAACTCAAAGAAAACATACTGAATGTATGCAACATCAAAATATAATATAAGAAAGAGAAAAAGAGAAAAACAAAAGAAAAGGGGGAAGGGTGGGGATTCTACCGAAAAAACTGTTCTATTTCATAATACTCCATGGATCTATAGTTCAAATTTGTAAAGGGCTGAAAAAACAGGTTATGTATTGCTCTCCTACCAAGATCACATATTACCTTGGAATAACCAATAAAACAATATCTTATGAAAGGATTCCGTGGTAACTTGCAGTCATGCAACATGTTCAGACATGGCAAAAATATATTTAATCATAGCTAGTACCTCAGACCATATAGGTGTTCTCACTTTCTAATTTTTATCAACACATTTTCTAGTTGCTGTACATGTTATTCTAATTAATATATTTATGTGGGAGTTATAGGCTATTATACGTTCATTCAGGAGGGCTTGCGGGATTGTGAGGCCTAAAGTACTATTTACACGCTTACATTAAAAGGTGGATAAGGTATCCCAGATACATTTAACCTTAGGATAGATCCACTACATATAAATATATGAACCTTCATCTTTACATACTCTATAGCTACCTTCTGGTACTAGGTGGGAAGTGATTAAAGGGGTTAAATACCACCAGAATGATGCTTCTAAGCTATTTTCCGTCATGTCTGCACTTAAAAGGCCTTTACTTACTGTATAGAAATGTTTTCCCATATATCTTAACTGTATTCTGTTCTTTTATTTTTTTCCCAACGACACATTATATTAGATTTAGTTGTGTTTTAATCTGTTTGTATAGCCAGATATAGGGCTAGTGGAGTGATATTTATCCCTGCCGTTCTCGAGCTAACTCTGCTAGCAGTAAGCTTTTTGCAAGCATCGGGTAGTAAAAAGTTTTTGCACATGCGTTAACCAGACATGTGCAAAAAGCCATACCTAACACCCAACAAGTTGTGCAAACCCGATCATGTTTTCTCAAGTGAGCTAACCCAACATGAAATATTAATATTTCACATTCCAATGTTCTTCACATAGAAGATATTATTATATATAGGTATATATATATATATATATATATATATATATATATATATATATATATATATATAGGACAACAAACGAAAGCACTCTCAGGTCTTGTTAATGGTGGGTCATAAACCAATGTTTATTGACGTTTTGAGGTTCACACAGACCCCTTCATCATTCTGATGAAGGGGTCTGTGTGAACCCCGAAACGTCAATAAACATTGGTTTATGACCCACCATTAACAAGACCTGAGAGTGCTTTCTTTTGTTGCCCTATTCATTTCATGTTTGCACCCAGGCTGCTGACCCAGGAGGGCAGATTTACTTTCAAGATCGCATTATATATATATATAAGAATTAAATAGTTGTTACAGATCCGCACTTCCACACTAACCCTATCTTGCAACAGGAGAACTAAAATATGTGTTCTGTTTTAACCAAATGAACAACAGAACACATAGTGCACATTGGGAGTATGGATGAATTATAACTAATGGAAGTTCCTTAAAACCTCCAAGAAAATAAAAAAAACCTCCTTATCCAGCACGAAATTATATCACCTTAAAAATCAACTAATGATAATGGTATAATTTATTGATTTTTAAGGTGATTACAAAGGTAAGCGGCAAACTGCTTTTTTTTTACAAAAGGCCTTTTTCATGGAAGAAGTAATCCGTTAACAACTCACAGTTGTTCTTCAGCAATCTAAGTAAATGGGCAAAAATTTTACGATCCACTTGCAAACTAGCCATAATTGTTTAAACTATGAGGGATATTTATCAAGCCTTCAACAGCGTAATTGTGGCGAGCCTGATTCGCCCCATTTATCAAGGCCTACAGACCGGCAAAAGTTGAAATTTGTGACGTAACATACGATCCGTCAGTCTCAATCTGACACAGATCGATGCTTACGTCATTACAGATGTTCCGAATACAAATTCGGCACTATCTGACAACTTTTGCCATTTATCAAATTTCTAACAGCCAGCATACCTGGTTTTCAATCCGCCACCCTGGAGCCCGCGGATTCCATAGGAATCAATGGGAGTCTGAAAGCTTATGTTCACTACTGCCAGATATCCCATTGATTTTTATGCTAGAATAAAAGTTACGTTTACACTTAACACCCTAACATAAGCCCTGAGTCTAAACACCCCTAATCTGCTGTCTGACACCGATCTTCAAAAACTGTAAGTGGATCTTCGGGGGTTAGTGTTAGTTTTTTTAAGGGTTTATTTGGTGGGTTTTAATTTTAGGATAGGGACTTTGGGCTGAAAAAGAGTTAAATGCCCTTTTAAGGGCAATGCCCATACAAATGCCCTTTTCAGGGCAATGGGGAGCTTAGGTATATAGATAGGTTTTTATTTGGGGGGTGTCAGGATTATTCTCTGTACCTCCCACCTATGACAGCTGCCTCTTTCTGAATCTTTAAATGCTAACTACGCCCTGTTCCTAGTGCTTAGTAATTTAGACTCAATGCACACTGAAGTCTCTAGTAGCTGAGCTCTCTACAAAGTTCTTCTATCTACAGTGTCTCTAAAAGT
This sequence comes from Bombina bombina, assembly GCF_027579735.1. Lineage (NCBI taxonomy): Eukaryota > Metazoa > Chordata > Amphibia > Anura > Bombinatoridae > Bombina > Bombina bombina. The sequence goes on from NC_069500.1 coordinate 1,172,901,392, forward strand.
GAAATACAGATCCTTTCCACAGCATTATTGGTGGGAATTATTTATCATCTCTGCACAGCAGCACAAAGAGAACTGGATTTAAAAGGAGTAATCACCTCCTTCTCATTCACGCTATCACATCATTCTGACAAGATCCATTTCTGGCTCACAATTCAATCATCATCCGATAAACTGGCACATCAGCTAACTACAATTTCTGGTTTACCGCAGTTACCTTTAAAAGACTTTCTATCTGTAAAACCTCTTGTCGCTCAGTGCCGAACTTCGGCGTGTGACGTCATCTGTCACTCACGACCGACAGTATCAGCTCACGCCCACCTCTCTCCACTCTGCATAGGAAACTGCAGGAGCAGTGAACACAGTCCACAGCTACACTTGTCTCAGCACAGACAAGCACAACAGTTATCCTCTGACCTCTCAACTGCTGCAACTTTTTCTCTCCACAGCGTATGTGCTCAATATTTCTACTAATGGTAACACATATTACTATATTCCAAGTTTTCCTGCACAAGTGATTCTTACGTTCAATTACTTGAATTTATTGTGGATGTACGATCTCCCACTCATTCCTCTAGCAATCATTATTTGGTGATTCTCAGCAACTCCTCTGATATCTAACATATGATTGTAACAAATATCATATTACAATCTAAACCTTTACAGTATCAACTCCACTCACCAATTTAGCTATTGATCCTCAATATTAATAGCAAAGCCTTGAGTGGTACAACCATAAATTTAGTCTGCAGCTGTGATCTGTTAATTAAGTTACATTACTTGTAACAATAAGGAAAGTGGAACAGAATCCTGACATATTACTAAGCCAACATGACAACAGATCCAGTAGACTTACCCTAATTCGTGTAAACCCTATCTCAACGAGTTGATCAAATGGGTATAGCACTAAGAGAACTAGAGTTAGAGAATCAATCCTTAAGAAGAATCATTCGTGATTCATTATCTCCAAAACCTGAACCTATCCCTGAACCTATTGTTTCACTATCAGAACCCTTTTCAGGAAATAGGAAACAGTATCATCAATTCAAGACTGCATGTCATCTTTTATTTGGATTGAAACCAAAGACTTATTGCACAGAAAGGGTTAAAGTCCTCACTGTGATTTCTTTCCTATGGGGTGAACCCCGTGTGTGGGCTGATGCTTCCTTCGAGACAAATCAACCTATCTTAGGGTCATTAGATGACTTCTTTACTCAAATGGATGAACTGTATCTGGACTCTGATGCTCAACTCTCAGCCGAGACTTCAATGAGAAACCTAAGACAAGGGAAACGTCTCATCGAGGATTACATAACTGAATTTAAGCAGTATGCTAGGGATTCCCAATGGAACCCGATAGCTCTGAGAAATCAGTTTCGACTCGGTTTAGCAGATAACATCAAAGATGAGTTAGCTCGAACAGATCTACCAAAAACACTAGAAGCTCTAATGTCACTTGTCATCCAAATAGAGAGACGTTTAAGAGAGAGGAGGTCTGAAAGGGGTCATTCAGACCAGATTCCAAAACCCCCACAAACTCCAACTTCCTCTTCCACTTCAAGACCAGGTCCTGAACCAATGGAAGTCGGTTTAGCAAGAGCCCCATTGACTCTACAGGAAAGGACCAGAAGGAGATTAAACATGCTGTGTATGTATTGCGCCAACTCCTCCCATACTGTCACAGACTGTCCACTGCTTCTAAAGTCAAAGAAAAGTAAGTGTTATTCTTTATCAGCCACACAGACTTCAATAGTGTCACACACTTACTGCAAACTTTCTTTTCTTTTTACAGTGGGACCAACGAAGTCTACACTCTGAAGCTATCATTGACACAGGAGCCTACAGGAATTTTATCAATGTAGCAACTGTAAAAATTAATAAAATACCAAAATAAAATAAATGTGATTAAGCAAACTCCTGTTGCCATTCGAGTCATTGATGGGTCCTCCATTGCTAGTGGTCCGATAACACATCAGACCATTCCATTGTTAATAACCACATCCACCGGTCATTCTGAATTGATTGAATTCAATGTTTTACCATCTCCACTTTTTCCCATTGTTTTAGGATTAGCTTGGTGCAGAAAACATCAACCGACTATAGATTGGGGCACCTTGAAGATTAACCTCAATTCCATGTTTTGCCAACAAAATTGTTTCTCAAATCACTCCCTCCTTTCGGTCACACCTGTTGTACCTCAACTGCCACAGGTTTATTCCAATTACAATGATGTCTTCAGTAAAGTAGAGGCAGAATCACTACCACCGCATCAAATATATGATTGCCCAATTGACATAAAACCAGGATCATCAATTCCTTATGGACGCCTATATCCACTATCCACTCTGGAACTGGAACATCTCAAACAATACCTGGATGAGAATCTTCGTAAAGGCTTCATCTGTCCTTCAACATCCTCTGCGGGTGCAGGGATGTTTTTTGTAAAAAATAAGGATGGATCTTTACGACCTATTATCGATTACAGGGAACTAAACCTTCGTACTATAAAGAATCGCTACCCTCTTCCGCTGATCCCTGAATTGATAGAACGTCTCCAAAATGCCACCATCTTCACAAAACTTGATTTGAGAGGTGCATACAATCTCGTCAGAATTTGTGAAGGAGATGAATGGTTGACCGTCTTCAGGACCAGGTATGGTCTCTTTGAGTATCTCGTTATGCCATTTGGGCTCTGTAACGCCCCAGGAACATTCCAACATTTCATCAACGATGTTTTCAGAGATCTTCTTGATGTGTGTTTAGTCATCTACCTTGACAATATTCTCATCTACTCAAGCTCTTTCCGGGACCATGTAAAACATGTACGCCGAGTTCTCTCACGACTACGTACCCATAGATTATACGCCAAACTTGAAAAATGTCAGTTTCATACTGATACCATCTCTTTCCTTGGATACAACATCTCTCCAAGTGGGATCAGTATGCAGGAGGATAAAGTTGAGGCCGTAAAAATTGGGTTACCCCCGAAAACAGAAAAGAACTTCAACGTTTCTTGGGTTTTACTAATTATTACTGGAAGTTTGTTAAGGACTTTTCTAAGATTGCCAAGCCTTTAACTCAGCTTACAAGTACACTTATCAAATTCCATTGGACCAAGGAAGCAGCATCAGCCTTTGAACTACTTAAAAAGAAAGTCACAACTGCACCAATCCTCCACTTCCCTAATGCTGAGCTTCAATATATTCTCAAAGTCGACGCTTCTGACTTTGCTTTAGGAGCAATACTATCTCAGAAGTCCTCTCCCACAGAACCGATGCATCCAGTTGCATTTTATTCCAAGGTCTTGAGTTCCCCAGAAATGAATTATCCAATCAGGGAAAAGGAACTACTTGCGATAAAAAAGGCCTTAGAGAACTGGAGACATCTATTAGAGGGAACCAAACTGCCCATTATTATTTTCACAGATCACAAAAACCTCGCTTATCTACAAAGTAATAAAACACTCTCTGCTAGACAGATGCGCTGGAGTCTCTTCTTCACTTGGTTCAACTTTCACATCGTCTACAGACCATCTTCCAGAAATGGAAAAGCTGATGCCTTATCAAGAAAAGATCACCCTCCAGAATATATACCTGAGACCACATCGATAATCCCCACTCAGAAATTCATTGGTCTAACCCCTTATCTACTGAAGGCTTTTAAAGATTCCTACACCTCTGATGGAGATCTTCACCATCACAACCTCCAATCCAGTACAGACGGGTTATTTTACTACAATGAGAAATTATACGTACCAGAGAGTTTGAGACCACTTCTATTACAATTACATCATGAGTCACCCCATGCAGGACATCCAGGTGAAAGAAGAACCAGGGAAAGTATCTCTAGGTCGTATTGGTGGCCATCAATGGCAAAGTCTATACAGAATCATGTAAACACCTGCACTATTTGTGCAACATCCAAAGCAAGTAAGTCTTCTCCTTATGGCACTCTCATCCCTCTACCCATTCCATCTCATCCTTGGCATCACATCTCACTGGACTTTATCGTAGAGATTCCTGTCTCTTCCGGCATGAATACCATTATGGTGGTTGTAGATCTCTTCTCCAAAATGGCCCATTTCGTACCTTTCCATAAGTTACCGACAGCCTCTGAAACTGCTAAATTATTCCTCAACAATATTGTTCGCCTTCATGGATTTCCAAAGATTATGACTTCTGATCGAGGAACCCAATTCACCTCCCGGTTCTGGAGGTCGCTTACTACACTCCTGCAGATTGACCACTGTTTCACAACAGCATTTCATCCACAAACAAACGGCCAGGTAGAATGGGTGAACCAATGGCTGGAGCAATACCTTCGGTGTTTTTGTTCCTATCAACAAGAAGAATGGCTAACCTATCTACCAATGGCAGAATTTGCCTTCAACAATTCAGAAAATTCTTCTACCAAAATGTCACCATTCTTGGCCACCTATGGCTTCCATCCTAACTCATACCCTACTTCAGGCATCCCAGATACAAACTCGTCTGATGGTCCGAATGCTATAGACTTTGCAGCCAACCATCGCAATATTTTCAACACTTTAAAGGAGAACATTGCTAAATCCCAAGATAAACAAAGACATTATTATGATCTACGCAGAAGACCATCTCCCACATACACAATTGGAGATTTGGTTTGGCTGTCTATGAAAAACCTGAAACTTAGGATTCCAAGTAAGAAGTTAGGTGGTTTGTTCATTGGTCCATTCCCAATTATTAAGATCGTTAATCCAAATGCTGTTACCCTACGTTTGCCAGACTCCATGAAGGTTCATTCAATATTTCATGTTTCTTTACTAAAGCCCTACAAATCTATGAGGAATCAGGATATGATACTGCCACCAACTTCTTCAATTCCATCTCCTGAAGAATTTGATGTAGCATCTATAATAGATTCTAGGGTCCACAATGGGAAGTTACAATATCTTGTCAGATGGCTTGGATATTCTTCTGATGAAGACTCATGGGAACTGTCTGATCACGTGCATGCCCCTCGGAAAGTCTCTCTTTTCCATCAGCGTCATCCAGATCGTCCTGGTCCTTGACATCTATTGTCTTCCTTTGGGGGGGGAGATGTCAGGATTATTCTCTGTACCTCCCACCTATGACAGCTGCCTCTTTCTGAACCTTTAAATGCTAACTACGCCCTGTTCCTAGTGCTTAGTAATTTAGACTCAATGCACACTGAAGTCTCTAGTAGCTGAGCTCTCTACAAAGTTCTTCTATCTACAGTGTCTCTAAAAGTGAAATACAGATCCTTTCCACAGCATTATTGGTGGGAATTATTTATCATCTCTGCACAGCAGCACAAAGAGAACTGGATTTAAAAGAAGTAATCACCTCCTTCTCATTCACGCTATCACATCATTCTGACAAGATCCATTTCTGGCTCACAATTCAATCATCATCCGATAAACTGGCACATCAGCTAACTACAATTTCTGGTTTACCGCAGTTACCTTTAAAAGACTTTCTATCTGTAAAACCTCTTGTCGCTCAGTGCCGAACTTCGGCGTGTGACATCATCTGTCACTCACGACCGACAGTGAACACAGTCCACAGCTACACTTGTCTCAGCACAGACAAGCACAACAGTTATCCTCTGACCTCTCAACTGCTGCAACTTTTTCTCTCCACAGCGTATGTGCTCAATATTTCTACTAATGGTAACACATATTACTATATTCCAAGTTTTCCTGCACAAGTGATTCTTACCTTCAATTACTTGAATTTATTGTGGATGTTCGATCTACCACTCATTCCTCTAGCAATCATTATTTGGTGATTCTCAGCAACTCCTCTGATATCTAACATATGATTGTAACAAATATCATATTACAATCTAAACCTTTACAGTATCAACTCCACTCACCAATTTAGCTATTGATCCTCAATATTAATAACAAAGCCTTGAGTGGTACAACCATAAATTTAGTCTGCAGCTGTGATCTGTTAATTAAGTTACATTACTTGTAACAATAAGGAAAGTGGAACAGAATCCTGACAGGGGGTTGGTTGAGTGGGTGGTGGGTTTTACTGTTGGGGGGGGTGTTTGTATTTTTATTTACAGGTAAAAGAGCTGATTTCTTTGGGGCAATGCCCCGCAAAAGGCCCTTGGTAGTTTAGTGTAGGCTAGGTTTTTTTTATTTTGGGGGGGGGGTTATTTTCATAGGGCTATTAGATTAGCTGTAAATAGTTTAAATATTTGATCACTTATTTTTTATTTTGTGTAACTTAGTGTTTTTTATTTTATGTAACTTAGTGTTTTTTATTTTTTGTAACTTAGTTGTTATTTTTTGTAACTTAGTAATTTTAAAAGTAGATTTCAATTATTTGAGTAGGGTTAGGTGTTTAAATATGTAATATAGTTAACTTAATTGTTAGTTTAATGTCATTTGAGTTTAATAGGGTAGGTTAATGATTAGTTTAATATAGTTTAATGTAATTTAATGTAATTTTAGCATAATAGTTATGGTATGTTAATTAGTAGTTTAATATATTTTATTTTAATTCTTAAGGTAAGTTTAAATTTATTATAAGATAGGGTTGTTAGATTTAGGGGTTAATAGCTTAATTTAGTCTATGGCGATGTGGGGGCTGGCGGTTTAGGGGTTAATGGGTTTAGTAAGTGGTAGTGATGTGAAAGGCCAGGGGTTTAGGGGTAAATACATTTATTTAACTGCGGAGGGCTCCGGGAGTGGCAGGATAGGGGTTAATACCTTTCTTAAAGTTGCGGTGGGCTCCGGGAGCAGAGAGATAGGGGTTAATAACTTTATTAGAGTTCTGGTGGGCTCCGGGAGCAGCAGGATAGGGGTTAATACATTTATTAGAGTTGCGGTTGGCTCCGGGAGCGGCAGGATAGGGGTTCATTTATTTATTAGAGTTGTGGTGGGTTCCGGGAGCAGCGGGATAGGGGTTAATACCTTTATTAAAGTTGTGGCGGGGTCCGGGAGCGGTGGAATAGGGTTTAATAACTTTATTAAAGTTGCGACTGGGTCCGGGAGTGGCGGGATAGGGGTTAAACATTTTAGTATAGCGGCGCTGTTTACTGACAGGATATAAATAAAGTTGGGAAAAAGCCAAATAGCAGCGAGATCGATGACTTTGTTAACAACAGTCCGCTGCTCATCGCCTCGTACTTGGTGCATGGCTTTTTGACAGCTTTTTTTATAAATATGGAGAGCGTATTCAGGTCTGCCGCCGCGATGTTAGGTGAGCGTATTGGTGCAGGCGAATTCAGCACAGTTGACAGCTTGATAATTTGGCCTCTATATGTGTAACATATGTAAAGAAATTTAAATAAAACATATGTAATAAAAACAACACAGAAATTATGTGAAATCTTTCTATTAAGACACGTAGATGAAGAATTTCCCACAACCAAAATACAATCAACTTTTTTTATTTAAGACATTTAAGGAAGAGGATGATACCAGCTTCATGTCAAATGTTTATATTTAGATATTTGAGTTTTTTTGTTTTTTTTTAAATGAATACCTGAGATATGAATATTACTAAAGGGACATTTTGGTGAATAATTTTAAAAGATTATAGTTCATAAATATTAACAAATTATACCTTGGTATGCAAGTCTTCCTCATCTAATAAGTTAGTTGAATGGCATACTATTCTTCCATCATGGTAATTTAATTTTAATACAAATCCATATTGCATGGAACTCATGGAATTCTAAAGTGCAAAATCGATTTAATAATAATGAGTATGTCAATTGCACTTCTTCCAAGAGGGCAAGAGTCTGCTTTAAAAAATAAAAACCATTTAAACAAAAAAACAAAACAAAGCACAATTCTGCCACTCATGATTTTTGTTTTTTTAAATATGTGCAAACCACCACCACATATATAATTATAGTAGTACATATATTGCATAGTGAATTTAGGCAAGATTCAGAGGGGCTCCAGCATCACTAGTGGGCAAAAATGTGACCAAGATCATTAAATATAACCTTACATTTGACCATAGATTAATTTAGTAAAATCACCAAGATTCATAAACATGTTACCAGCACAAACTTAATATTAAATTGCAAAATAGATAACTATTTAATAAACATCAGGCTAAAGTTGTATGGGACGGTTGCATTGACAGAACATAGTTAATTTTCTTTGCAGGATCAGCCACCCATCCCCCATAGCTTGAGTTTAATCAAAAACACTCTATGAGAGCAAGTGTTTTTATTAGGGTATGACATAACACAGTCCATAATCCATAGCAGAAGGTATTTTCTACAACATATTTTTAAGTGGTTGTATATTTAATGATGCTAAAAAATGTAGTGTTGTTGTACTGTCAAATTGTTGTGTATTTTTTTTTTTTGAGAAATAAGTAAAAAAAGTCCACGATTGAATCTCACATATGGCACACACAGTCCATAAGTCATACAAGGATGTTGATCTATGAACAATTAAAAACACTAGCCATGATGGTTATTTGTATGGATTTTACAGTGGTACACAACAATAAAACTATTTGACAGTACAACAACAACACTACATTTTTTAGCACCATTAAATATACAACCACTTAAAAATATGTTGTAGAAAATAATTAACATGATGGAATATTTAATATCATGACCACAAGGATGAAGTAACAGACAGAGAAACAATTTACACATTTTACTCCTACAGAAGTCTCCAAGTGCAGAGGCAGATGGTGAGGGAGATGCAAAACTGTTGGCTATATCTGTTATACATTGGTATATAGTTTACTGTATTAGCATATATAAAATACAATTCCAACCTCATACCTTATTAAAATACATTATTTTTCTCTATATTAGTTGTGAATCTCAAATATGTTAGCATAGATTTATGTAATGAAGCCAGATATAAAATGTGTGCATAAGTAACAGAAAAAAAAAATATAACTTTAAAAAACAACAAAAAAAAACTTACCTCCGACTTTAGGAAAAAGAGGAGGGTGAGGCTGGCACTAGAAGTGAAAAAAAAATGTAGGAGGTGCAAGAGGGCAAGGTCAGAGCAACTGGCTTAGGAGGGGGTTGCATCAGGGAAGGTGCCACATGTGTACTCTGTGGTGCTGGAGTCCCTCTGTTGTTGCAGTTACACCACCAGTTGCTTCAACAAGCTGTTTTGTCTGCTGTCTTCTTGTGGTACAATTTGGAGTGGTGGTGCAGCCTGTGGAGATGGTGTAGCCTGTGGTGGTGGTGTGGGGTAGAGCATGGGTGGGGCATAAGGCACATGTGATGTGGGTGATGGTGGAAGTGGAAGAAAATGCTGGGGAGGTCATGTGTGTCCAGGAGAGGTCCAGGGGCTGAGGGGAAGGGCCATGCAGAATCTAGGTGAGCAGTGCGTAGTCATCTCCTGGAATCAGAGGGGGCACATTTCCTACATGCTGGGGGCCGGGTGACTGATACTGCATTCCATAAACTGGATCCCCATTTTCCTCAAGGACCCTCCATGGGTGTACCAATCCTCTTTGCCCTGAGGTTCCTCATAAAGAGCCTCTTCATCCTGCTCTTGAGATACTGCTTGAAATAAAGAAATACAATATATATTTTAGGTCAGATAATACATAACTCTTCACTTTTAAGCAAATTAACACATTTAATAAATACATTTATAGAAACCAGAAACATGTTTAAAATTAAAAAAAAAAAATCTAAATACAAAATCCGCTAGATTACGAGTTGAGCGTTATGACTCAAATAGCAACGTTATGGGCCATAACACATCATTTTCTCTAACGCAGCCATTACGAGTCTTGTCGGTATAGGTGTACCGCAAGCCTGTTAGCCTGTAATGCAACATCAGTACCACACTCTTAAAAATGACGTTTTTTCATGGGATTCCCATAGCGCTGGTATTACGAGTTTTGCGTTCTGGCTAAAAAAACGGTGTTACAGCCTAAAACGACAAGATTCGTAATTCTAAAAAACACGTAAGCTACCCATTGCCCTGCATTCCTATTGGCTAAAACATTTGAATCAGCCAATAGAATGAGAACTGCTGAAATCCTATTGGCTGCTTAAATCAGCCAATAGGATTTAAGCATCTCTCATTCTATTGGCTGATTCAAAATTTTCAGCCAATAGGAATGCAAGGGACGCCATCTTGAATTGCTTACCTTGCATTGAAGATTCAGTGTATGGCAGCAATCGTATGAAGAGGATGCTTCGCACCAGATGTCTTCAGGATGAACCCGCTCCGCGCCGACGGGATCAAGATAGAAGATGCCGCCTTAATGAAGATTGAAGAGGCCGCCTAGATGAAGACTTCTCGACTCTTGGATGAGGACTTCTCCGCCGGGATGAAGATCGTTCAAGCGGGACTTCAAAAACTGTAAGTGGATCGTCCGAGTTAGTGTTAGGTTTTTTTAAGGGTTTTTTGGGTGGGTTTTATATTTATATTAGGGTTTGGACAGCAAAAGAGCTAAATGCCCTTTAAGGGCAATGCCCATCCAAATGGCCTTTTCAGGGCAATGGGTAGCTTAGGTTTTTTAGATAGTTTTTTTATTTTGTGGGTTTGGGGGTGGGTGGGGGTTTGTAATGTTAGTGGGTATTTGTATTTTTATTTTTTTTTCACAAAAAGAGCTGATATCTTTAGGGCAATGCCCTACAAAAGGCCCTTTTAAGGCCATTGGTAGTTTATTCTAGATTAGGTTTTTTATTTGGGGGTGTTTTTTTAATGGGTATTAGAATAGGAATAAGTTTTGATAATTTGTTTGTTATTTTGTGTAATGTATTTTTTAGGGGGTGTTTTTGATTTTAGAAAAAGCACTGTTTAACTTAGGGCAATGCCCTACAAACGGCCCTTGTAAGGCCCCCCAAAAGGCCTTTTTAAGGGCCCTTGGTAGTTTGGGGGGTGGAGGTTTTTATACTGTTAGGGGGTGTTTGTTTTTTGTAGCAAAAAAAGCTTTTTAACTTAGGGCAATGCCCTACAAAAGGCCATTTTACGGGCCCCTAAAAGGGCCTTTTTAGGACCCTTGGTAGTTTGGGGGGTGGGGGTTTGTATACTGTTAGGGGGTGTTTGTTTGTTTTTTTGAAGCAAAAGAGCTGTTTAACTTAGGGCAATGCCCTACAAAAGGCCCTTTTTAAGGGCCCCCAAATGGCCCTTTTAAGGGCCCTTGGTAGTTTATTCTTGATTAGGCTTTTTTATTTTGGGTTGTTTTTTTTTTTAAAGATTATTAGAATAGGAATAATTTTTATTTTTTTGGATAATTTTGTTTGTTTTTTTGTAATGGTAGTTTTTATATTTTTTGTAATTTTAGGTTTTAGTGTAAGGCAGCTTAGGTTTTATTTCACAGGTAAGTTTGTATTTATTTTAACAAGGTAGTTAGTAAATAGTTAATAACTATTTACTAACTAGTCTACCTAGTTAAAATAAATACAAACTTACCTGTGAAATAAAAATAAAACCTAAGCTAGCTACAATATAACTATTAGTTATATTGTAGCTAGCTTAGGTTTTATTTTACAGGTAAGCATGTATTTAGTTTTAAATTGGTATTATTTAGTTAATAATTGTAAATTAAATTTTAAGTTAGGGGGGCTAGGTTTATGTTAGGGTTAGGGTTAGGTTATGGTTTAGGAGTAGGGTTAGGTTTAGGGGTTGGTGTTAATAGTTTAATTTAGGTTGTTGCAATGAGGGGGGCTGGCGGTTTAGGGGTTAATAGGTTTATTTAGTGGTAGTGATGTGGGAGGCCAGAGGTTTAGAGGTTAATGACTATATTTAGTTGTGGCGATGTCGGGGAACATCGGAATAGGGGTTAATAACTTTAATATAGTGGCGGCGATGATGGGGTGCGGTGGAATAGGTGTTAAAAACTTTAGTTATTAGTATAGTTTAGTATAGTGGCGGCAATATTGGGAGTGGCAGCTTAGGGGTTAATACCTTTATTTAGGTGACAGCGATATCTGGAGCGGCAGATTAGGGGTTAATAACTATAGGCAGGTATCGGCGATGTCAGGGGCAGCAGATTAGTGTTGTTTAGACATGGGGTTGATGTTAGGGTGTTAGGTTTAAACGTTAGTTTCTTTTTCCCCATAGACATCAATGGGGCTGCGTTACGAAGCTTTCTTTCCGCAATCGAAGGTTTTAGACTTTTTTCTGACCCGCTCTCCCCATTGATGTCTATGAGGAAAGCATGCACGAGCACATCAAAACAGTGCTTGTTTTTGGTGTGGTATGGAGATTAATAGCAGTGCTATAGGGGATTAAATAACACCACTTTTGTTGTGTTCGTTAATTTCCCTATATCGCTCAAAACTCGTAATCTAGGCGAATGTCTATTAATAAATGTAATTGATTTTGGGGGTAGGCATCTTTTTTTCAGTTAAATTCTAACCAAATTTGTTTGAGCATGTATAGTCGGTATTGAAAGGAATCACCCCCCTTGAAAATAATCACATTTAGTTGCTTTGCAGTCTGAAATAAAGACAGAGTTTTTGTTTATCCAGTTGTAATTACTCAGGCCAACTTATAACATCCAAGTGAAAGATATAAAACCAATGTGTCAGGCAAAAATAAAGACAATTCAAAAACAAAATCACTGAGTTGGAAAAAGGATCACCCCTCCTAAAATTACTTGTAAACTCAATCAGGTGTAGCTAATCACCTTCTCAACGGCACACACAAAGCCATTTGACCTTCATCTGTGATCAGCTATGGGCATATTGATTAGCTCAGCATGAAAAGGGCTTTCCTGGGGCATCTCAGTCCCTGGTAGTGCAATTGAAGCAAACAATCAACTATGGGTAGCAAGGCACTGTCAAAAGATCTCCGGGATAATGTTGTAGACAGGCACAAGTCAGGAGATGAATACAAGAAAATACCAAAGGCTTTCTCAATGCCTAGAAGCACAGTGAAGTATATTATTAAGAAGTGGAAGGTATTTGGTACAACACAGACCCTCTCTGGAACAGGATGTCAATCCAAACTGGATGAAAGAGCCAGGAGGAAACTGGTCAGAGAGGCTACCAAGAGGCCCACAGCAATTCTGATTCGGTTGTAGGAATTTATGACAAAGAGTGGTCATTGTGTGCATGTGACAACAATATAACAAATTCTCCACAAATGTGGCTTGAATGGCAGGGTTGCAAGAGAAAAGTCACTCCTCAAGACAGGCCACATGCAGTCACGACTTAGCTTTGCCATAACACACCTAGGAGATTCTGAGGCCACATGGAAAAAGGTGTTATGGTCAGATGAGACTAAAATTGAATTATTTGGCCTCAACACCAAACGATATGTATGAAGGAAATCCAATACAGCTCACCATTCAAATAACACCATATAGTAAATCATGGAGGTGTTTCACACAAGGCATCTATGTGCAGCCACCAATCAGCAGTTACTGAGCCTATCTAAATATTTTCAGCAAATGATATCAATATCAATAGAATAAAGCAAATTAGATAATAGAAATAAATTAGAAAGTTGTTTAAAATTGCATGTTCTTTCTAAATCATGAAAAAAAAATTGGGTTTCATGTCCCTTTAATTAGCAAGTAGATGTGCCCCTCTACAACCGAAGAGCATAAGTTGTGTCCTTCGGAATGCAATATGTAATGTTTACCATTGGTACCCTTTGTTTAAACATAGATTCCTTACTTGACAACAATGTTATGTAGGTACTTTAAAAGAACATTACAATAGTACTTATTAAAGATTATATAATGAAATTTTTAAACTTTGTAAAGTTATATTCTCTATATAATTTATGAAAATTTAATTTTTTACCGAAATTTAACTTTTAATTACATGACTTGTACACTCTTGCTCCATTCTCATCTTCTCTTTCACCTCCTGCTGGCAGTCTCTGCACCAGTGCTTAATGCAGGCCATGATGTGCTAGCAATTGGCCACTCTTATGCAAGCCTTACTGATTTTCTCCCATATCCTACTTCTGATGTTTCTAGCTAAATCATGCCTCTCTAATTGTGGGGCTCTATGCACATAAGCCTCTATCATAGCCAGTTTATCTTCTTCACTATACCCCTCCTCTCTCATCCTGGCCCTCTGAACTTGCCCAGCAGACTTGTGCCCTCCCACCTGTATTGAGGGACCAACCTCTTAGAACATATTCCCTTATGTGGAGAACATTGAAATGTGAAATATATATATATATATATATATATATATATATATATATATATATATATATATATATATATATATATATATATATATATATAAATATGTATGTGTTTATATGTGCATATGTCTGTAAGAACATATATACACATATACATATGTACACATAAAGTTTTTTGTGCAACTTTTTAGTCACGTTAAATTCAATTATGCTTGAGCAACGCGTTTACTTACAACATCTAATACATGTAAAACTTCTGACGCCATAACGAGCCATGATAAACCCCTTTTCACTTGTAATCTAGCCCATAATACAAGACTCGTAACACAAAATATTTAGGGGAAAGAAATTTTTAAAGGAAAAAAAAGAATTGAAGGGTTAAGGAAATCACCTGTAAAAGTCAAGGTTTGGTAGAGATAGAAGGGGCAAGAACACCGTCAAGTTAATGAATTAAAAAATTATGAAATCAAAACAAAACACAAGGAAACGGTTAATTAAAATTGTTCTGTTTGGGGAGGGAAAGGGTTAAGTTAAAAGGAAAGTTAATACTGTCAGGGTAAGAAGGGGTAAAGTGCGGGAATGGGAAAGTATGTGTGTGCGTGTGTGTGCAGTGTAGGTCTAAGTGTATTTTTAATGAAACTATGTATGTTTATGCATGTGTGTACCAAAATAAATTAAAGTGTATAATATAACTAAATATGAAATATGTAATTAAAAAAAGGGAGGAAGTGTTTTTGCACACTCCTCCTGACATGTTTGCGCCATTTATCCCTGTGTACATACATTGGAGCCGATTTAACAAATGGTGGATGGACATGATTCGCTGTAGCGAATCATGTCCGCATGACATCGCTAAATGTCGACAGCATACGCTGTCTGCATTTATCATTGCACAAGCTTTTCTAGTAAAATGCTTGTGCGATGCTGCCCCCTGCTTTTTAACTTATGTTTACGGTCGCTGCTTCTTAACTTATGTTTCCGGCGAGCGGTGGAGCAAGCAGCATCAACTGTTTGATAAATATACCCCATTGTATCGATACAGAAATAACTCCCGTTGGCTTAGCATGCATGAAGAAATCTTTCATCTTAGTACACATAAAAGATTTATATTGTAAGTTCCAGATAGAAGGATTTGTGGCTAAAGATGGTGTCCACGATTGGTATAAATATATGTGACGAGTTGCTGATAATGCAAATAGCCTAAAGGTCTAAGTGCATGGGTATTATGATATATATATACGAACAATAACAACTTATAATGGATCAGATGCTCCTATATGTTAAGTTAAAAATCATTTATTTTACTGATAACATTCGACAATGTGTGTGTACATAAAATACATAAAAGTCCTTTAAAACACAGTTCTATGACAGAATGTAAAAACAAATCTATGGTACCAATATGTGCACATAAAAACCAGTCTTGAGAAAGGTTCTATGTGAACCGAAACGCGTTGGCTAACTGGTATTACGGCTCAGGATCATATTGGTGAGTTTATTTTCTCTTTAATTATTTGTTAGTAGCTTTATTGCACTATGTCCGTTTTCTTGTTATTTTTTTAGGTTCAAGATATTATAATGAAGTTCTAAATACACACCTCAAGAAGAGGACCCACACAGTACAACTACACCTGTTTGGATATATGCTTTGGACACATTTAAGTCACAATAGACTCTTTCATTACCATTTAATTTGGAGTTATCAGCAATTTTTTGGGAACATCTGTTACACCTTTATTACAATATTTTATATATATCACTATTTTTAAGGATATATTTGACTATCACTAAGGTATAATTTTTTTGGAAACACCTCATATATTTTTTTCATATTTTTTCACAGTTGTGATATCACACAGTTTGTATTTTCAATTTTATATTTTTCGATATTTTTGATATTTTTTCGATAATTTTAATTTTTTTTCACATTTTTTCACAAAACATTTTTTGTACTTTTATTGGAACACTCTACCAAGTCGATATAACATAGGATCTCATGACCATTCTTCAGTACTAAGACTGTATTCCGGAACCCCCTAATTTTTATGTGCACATATTTTTATGTGCACATATTGGTACCATAGATTTGTTTTTACATTCTGTCATAGAACTGTGTTTTAAAGGACTTTTATGTATTTTATGTACACACACATTGTCGAATGTTATCAGTAAAATAAATGATTTTTAACTTAACATATAGGAGCATCTGATCCATTATAAGTTGTTATTGTTCGTATATATATATCATAATACCCATGCACTTAGACCTTTAGGCTATTTGCATTATCAGCAACTCGTCACATATATTTATACCAATCGTGGACACCATCTTTAGCCACAAATCCTTCTATCTGGGATTTTGTAGCGCTGTACTCACTAAGCACTTTCTATATATTGACATTTTGGGATCTGGTTAGGAGATTCCGCAACAAGAGCACAGCTTGTATGGTTGACATCTTGGCACTGCAAGATACACATATATAACATTATATTGTAAGTTCTACATGTGCGCTTTACCCGACAGCAGTTATATTAATAAATATTAATAATAATTGCAAATAATAAATTTTGAGGTTCTTAAAAATTATAATAAATCATTATAATAAATCTTGACCTATTTAAATATTTGTAATAATAATAATATTTATTATTAATTTTTGTAATATTTTATATCTAATATATAACGCACCTTAATATAACTTCAGCTAGGTATAGTGCACATTATTAAATACAGATGGGGAAGCGCTTACAGCAAGGGCGGAGATAAAGATATCACAAACTATTAGGTAGTGATAAAAGGCAAATTGTACTTAAATATAAAAGCACAAGTGTACTAGCAAATCTGATCATATAGAAAGATATAAAACACAGGATTATTGTGATATATAAAAAGTTGTGGCCACAACATATAATTTAAAGTTCATAAAAATTCATTAATGTTTCAAACAATTCTCTGAGTTCAGAAATAGGTAACTGACACTTTGTGAATACTTTGTGGATATTTGTCAGAAGCAGCGATTTGGAGTATTGTTGCCATCCGGACTTGCCCAGGGAATCTTACCTGACTTTTAGGTGTTCGTTAATGTCCGTTATGAGAGTAGACCACTCTTACCGTTGGGAAACTCTACCATCAGCTGCCTGGAATAGCGTTCAAACTTTCTTTGCAGTCTCTGCATCTGCTATTTACAGAGGATCATGGTTTTGTATACTCACACGTGTGATGTGATCACGTGATAACCTTACACCAATTCAATGGTTGTTTTCTCGATTCCTCTCCTCTGGACACTCTAACAAATGCTGAAATGGTGATATCAGTTAAAGGACTGTAGTAACAGTTAGTGAACATTCACTAAGTATTGATACCTTCTCAACAGATCTTTTGCTAAGCGTTTCGGCGCTACCTCTGCGCCTTTATCAAGTGTTATAACTGGTAGACAGGTAGCCTTGGTTATTTATATACTTTAATAGTACCGCCTCTCAAATTCACAGGTCAGTTTCCTTAAAGGTGCAAAGTGTCCGAATTTCTCCGTTTATACAGTGTCAATCTTCTGAGTGATTACAGTCCAGTAGTAAACTCCTATGACATAAATATTTCTTACTAAAAAATTCCAAAAAATTATTATAGTAAATCAAAAGATATAGAGTAAAAACATGTGACATATATGTGCCCAATTAAAACAGATAACATATTTATGTGCACAATTGGAATACAACATTACTTATACAAACGGGTTAAGATCAAGTTCAGCATTGAGGCAGTTAGGGGTTAATGAGTTGAAATTAAAGATTCATTTTGCCTCAGCATACAGAAGATCTTTCTCCATATCACCCCCCCCCCCTATTATTTGTCAGCTTCTTGAGACCCCAAAATTGTAAGCCTTTAGAATTTTTATCATGTGCTTCTAAGAAATGTTTAGACAGGAGATGTTTAACACTGCCCCACTTGTTCAGACGGTGCTCCCTGATTCTGTCCCTCAGGGGGCGACTCGTTTGACCTAAATATTGTAAATTACAAGGACATTGTATAAGATAAATAACATTGCTATCCCTGCATCTTATGGTTTCTTTAATGGTATAATCAAAAGTATTCTTAGTAGATTTAGCCTTACTTCCTATGTTGGCAGGCTTTGCAACTGTTACATGGATAGAAGCCTTGTATTATATTTCCCATGAGGTCTACATCATTATATCCTCTCTTCCTAAACTGACTGGGTGCAAGGATATTCTTAAAATTTCTTGCCTTCTTAAAAGTCACAGGTGAAAAGTCATCTAGGGTATCACTCAATAAAGGGTCTTTTTGACTATATGCCAGTGCTTTATGAGGATTATTCTTATTAGTCGGGGATCCTCACTATATGTAGTAATAAATTAATGACTTTTGTTTCTTTGAACATTTCTGGATTTCTTATCCTTTATTTGTAAAAGATCAGTTCTCTCTATATTACTTGCTTCACATTTTCTTCATTATACCCTTTAAATTTATTCTCTAAAGTCTATGCTTGTAATAAAAAGTCATTCAAATCTGAGCAGTTCTTATGGATTCTCAGAAATTGTCCCATAGGGATGTTCTCAATCCACTTTTTTTTTAAATATATTTTTATTGAGGGCAAAAAAAAATAATTTACAGACACATATAGGTAAATTGAATATATATAAAGTCATACAATCAGTATTCTTCATGGCAGTATAATGATATACACAATAATATGGGGTACCGTAAAATATAATAACACCATCTATATAATAATATCAGCAATTATCTAATTAATACCAGAAGAATAGCATACAACATATTATAGCCCTCATTTTTCCTGCCCCCTTAAAACAATGTGGTTAACTGGAAATATATAAGGAGGTTACTAGTATTGTCAGGCCACTTTTGGACCTTAAAGCATATCAGAATACACACACATATATACTGTATATATATATATATATATATATATATATATATATATATATATATATATATATATATATATATCTATATATATATATATATATATATATATATATATATATATATATATATATATATATATATATATATATATATATATATATACAGGGAGTGCAGAATTATTAGGCAAATGAGTATTTTGACCACATCATCCTCTTTATGCATGTTGTCTTACTCCAAGCTGTATAGACTCGAAAACCTACTACCAATTAAGCATATTAGGTGATGTGCATCTCTGTAATGAGAAGGGGTGTGGTCTAATGACATCAACACACTATATCAGGTGTGCATAATTATTAGGCAACTTCCTTTCCTTTGGCAAAATGGGTCAAAAGAAGGACTTGACAGGCTCAGAAAAGTAAAAAATAGTGAGATATCTTGCAGAGGGATGCAGCACTCTTAAAATTGCAAAGCTTCTGAAGCGTGATCATCGAACAATCAAGCGTTTCATTCAAAATAGTCAACAGGGTCGCAAGAAGCGTGTGGAAAAACCAAGGCGCAAAATAACTGCCCATGAACTGAGAAAAGTCAAGCGTGCAGCTGCCAAGATGCCACTTGCCACCAGTTTGGCCATATTTCAGAGCTGCAACATCACTGGAGTGCCCAAAAGCACAAGGTGTGCAATACTCAGAGACATGGCCAAGGTAAGAAAGGCTGAAAGACGACCACCACTGAACAAGACACACAAGCTGAAACGTCAAGACTGGGCCAAGAAATATCTCAAGACTGATTTTTCTAAGGTTTTATGGACTGATGAAATGAGAGTGAGTCTTGATGGGCCAGATGGATGGGCCCGTGGCTGGATTGGTAAAGGGCAGAGAGCTCCAGTCCGACTCAGACGCCAGCAAGGTGGAGGTGGAATACTGGTTTGGGCTGGTATCATCAAAGATGAGCTTGTGGGGCTGGGGATGGAGTCAAGCTCAACTCCCAGTCCTACTCACAGTTTCTGGAAGACACCTTCTTCAAACAGTGGTACAGGAAGAAGTCTGCATCCTTCAAGAAAAACATGATTTTCATGCAGGACAATGCTCCATCACACGCATCCAAGTACTCCACAGCGTAACGGGCAAGAAAGGGTATAAAAGAAGAAAATCTAATGACATGATCTGAACCCCATTGAGAACCTGTGGTCCATCATCAAATGTGAGATTTACAAGGAGGGAAAACAGTACACCTCTCTGAACAGTGTCTGGGAGGCTGTGGTTGCTGCTGCACGCAATGTTGATGGTAAACAGATCAAAACACTGACAGAATCCATGGATGGCAAGCTTTTGAGTGTCCTTGCAAAGAAAGGTGGCTATATTGGTCACTGATTTGTTTTTGTTTTGTTTTTGAATGTCAGAAATGTATATTTGTAAATGTTGAGATGTTATATTGGTTTCACTAGTAAAAATAAATAATTGAAATGGGTATATATTTGTTTTTTGTTAAGTTGCCTAATAATTATGCACAGTAATAGTCACCTGCACACACAGATATCCCCCTAAAATAGCTAAAACTAAAAACAAACTAAAAACTACTTCCAAAAATATTCAGCTTTGATATTAATGAGTTTTTTGGGTTCATTGAGAACATGGTTGTTGTTCAATAATAAAATTAATCCTCAAAAATACAACTTGCCTAATAATTCTGCACTCCCTGTATATATATATAAACTTAGAAAGAGCTAAGGCTTCATCTGAGGTAGGGACTCAATATAGCCTAACAAGTATTTATTGGCCAATGTAGGAGCTGGGATATCTTTTCACTGATGAGATAAACACAACTTATCGGACATGTGAGGGCATCCTATAAACTCTCTAAAATGTTGGCAGAGGGTCTGGAGTATATTAGATGTTTGTATATTGCTGAGTCTCCTATTTGAAACAGTGATAGATGTTCTTATAAAAATAAAAAATAAAAACTTATATGAGAGGAGGTTTTAAGCATAGGTAAACATCCCTTTTGAGCCTTTGCAGAGAAGGTAAGAGCACTCTTAAAGATAATCTTTGCATTTTCATATACTAACAATATAAAAAGAAAACTTTGCAAAGCTTAGGTGGAACTTATTTAAAATACACCTATGGACAAGAGAAAGAGACAGACATTGTCATTGTTTTATGCTTGATAAGGGATTCAGAAGACCATATCTTTAGGAAGGCTAGTGTCCACCCCTCTCCTATTTGAATATATGCGAAGGGTGTGACGTAAACAACCCAACGTGAAAAGTATTTTATGACTTATAACCCTTGTATTAAGATAATTAGGAGAAAAAAGAGCACTCTTAAAATAATTGCCAACTCTCCCACCTATTAGTAAAGGTAGTTACATGGTAAGGTGAGGTGAGGGCTACTACAAAAGTAGGAAATACAGTGGCTAAGGCACACTGCCTCGGCTGCTGGCAATATGGCCAGGCCTTGATCTAGCTGACCTTTATAAAGTAGTATGAATGTTGGGAGAGAAACAACGTGTTAGCGCTGCTTCTATCATTTGGTGTGAACAAAGAAGTGAGTTAGCCATAACATGTAAGAAATAGTATAAGACATAAATTAACATATATATGAAGAAACACCGTTTGGAGTTTTTAACTGGATAAACATCTGCTGCTGAAGTAAACTAATAAACACAAGCATATTGCAATACTACATAAGAACAAAAGACATGTAGTTAATATAGTCCCAGTTTGTGGTTTCTCGGCATTATACCCTGGATGCAGTGAAAGGGGGCTGCCAAGAAGCTATCTAGGTACCTCATATTTATCCTACCCCAGTTCTCACTATGGCTGTATGCATATACTTAGTAACAAAACCCCATTTCCATTTTGAGATCTACTGGCATGTTCTGCCCCAACTTGGTCTGTGGTGGGTCTGACGGTGGGGATAGCCAACAAATAATTGTAAAGGTAAAAGTAGTGTAGATGACACTTTTTTATGAACTAAGCTCCACTGATAGAGGGAATTGTCTCTCTCAGTCCCAGTCAGAGTGTCAGAGTCTGCAAATAATGTAGGAGCATCGTTATCTATCTGGCTCTTAGTATGAGAGTTAAGATCAATGAGGACTCCCTGTAGGTCCATGCAGCTTCCTCTTTTAACTCCTACCCCGGCATGGTGTAATGATTGCACGTTTGCATAGTTGCTATTCAGCCCGACTAAGGAGGAATTAATAATGGCGCGAGAGTGAAGTTTTAGCCCCTCCCACTTGCTGTTGTGCACAGAGGTCCTTAGTCTCCCTGTAGTCTCTCTCATGGGTATTATTGAGGCTATTATACTGGTTATTTCCCCCTGAGTGTAATGTGGCAGTACTCACGTATCGTGTCAAAATCTCCAACAAAAACTGTTCAAGTGCTATAAAGTGTTCTGTAATTAACACGGTCACTACCTTCTCCCACTTTTCAACTGCCTCCATTGTTGATTGCTGTGTTAATTTAGGCTCAGACATAGTGGCTCATCAGAATTGCGCCTTCTGGTTACGATATGCAAAGCAGTTCCACTGTAACTGCCTTACCCGGATTACCGGGGTAGGGTACCGAGATTCAAGTATAGGCCGCCGCCATGAATCTCATCGGTCCAAATCAGGTCCCAGGGGTCACTCATACAGCAAACTCGATACCATATAGTAGTAGTAGATGTTGATCTACTTAGTTCTGGGCAACACTAGTGTGGATGTCGCTGTAAACCTCTGATAATCGGCGGATTACTTAGGCTTCACCTTGAGATTTTGATATTGCGGCCATCTTCGGTCACTGCCTCTTAATCCACTTTTTAAGGTGGCAACTTTGAAAATGATATACCCCAGTTATTTGAGTTGATATCCTCAAAGAACATCTTTAAAAGTTCAGTGTCACCTTGCCAAATAAAGAGAGCACAAGGTTTGCACACCAGGGGGATTCAATAATGTGTTTTTGTTCAAATAATCCAATAAACAAATTAGCGTAACTGGGCACAAACCTTGTGCCCATGGCTGTCCCTTTTGTCTGAAGATAGTACTGACCATTAAAGTTAAAATATTTATTTTTAAGGATAAAGGAAATACAATCTATGATAAAGTCAATTTGTCTTTTCTTCATTTCAAAATCTATAGACAGATAGTGTTTTGCAGCTTCTATACCCAAATCATGTTCAATATTGGTTTATAATGAGTTCACGTCACAAGTTACGAGAGTAAAATTGTCTTTCCAGGTAATATTTTATAAAGTATGAAGGCTGGATGTGGTTAAAGAGATAACCACAGAAAGGAGTACACTTATAGCACTCGAGAGCTTGTAATTTTATGCTTTTTTAATCACAAGGCTCAAAGTGGTGAAATGTTAGTAAAGACAACACTTGTTCCCAAATATACTAAATCTAACTAAATTTAAAACTTAACGTTTATTAATTCACAGTGCTAAAATTTGCGGAAAACAAAAAATGAATTAAAAACACTTAACCAAAATGTGTGCTAAGTAAGATTATGTAAAGTAATAGAGTAGGCTAATAATACCAGAGTAAGAGTCTCTATTTGTATTATTCTCTGTGGGGGGGGTCGTGTAGTATAGGTACAACCAACAGGGGGTTAAATATACTTATAAATGGAGTCCAGATCAGTACTTAGTATTTAATACGTATGTGGCCCCTATATTATGTGTCAGTACTGACTACATCTAACTGGAGATTTCTGGATATAAACTGCCTTGGGATTTAATATCCCTACTTTCTAATTAGAAACGTTTAGAGTAGTATTATAACTATGAAATGGTTAAGCAAAATTGACTCCGTAGAGTTGGGGTTAACACTTTAGTGTGTTCACTCAGAGCTAGTCTGATAGATACCATATATAGTGGTGTTAGGTTGAATAGAATAGGTTATAAATCCTATATTGTGAGTCTACTCGTGTATTATGCCACCTATAGGTGTAGTATATCATTAAGCGTTGATACCAGAGTTCGTGTGTGTATTGTATTACTGACCTGCTTATTCAAACAGGGCTTGCAAGATAACACGTAGTTGGTTACATTGGCTAAATAATAGTATAGGTTGTCAGAATCTCACAGACTGCGATTCTGAATTGATATTAGCCAGTAGAAATAGTTTAATACGTATAATTGGTTGTGGCTAAATTGGCTATATATCAGTATTGGTATTCTTGGAAAACAACACACACTTGTACTCTGTTAGTGTCTGGTATTTGGATTTTAAATGATTGAGATTTAATAGTGTTTGTACATTTTCATGTCACAGTATTGCTCTCTTGTGAAATAACTCCCACCGCTATTTTGTTGGTAAGCGTTATTGTTATAACAATATAGAGTCCGTTTTATTATTTTCAAATATCTCCCACCACTGTTCTGTTAGTAAGCATAGTTGTTATCACGGTATAGAATCAGTTTTTTACTATACAATATCTCCCACCGGTACGGTGTTAGTAAGCATTATTGTAGTAATGGTATACAGCCGGTTTTGTTGCTGGTTGTAGGCTGACAGGTAAAGCCCAGTGTTGCCCTTATCTACTTTTGGCGCTTTCGTGTTTAAATTATTTAGCCGTTAATACAATCTTGCACACAATCGGTAGCTGTAATTTAGAAAGTAGCCATTACTATCTTGTAGCCAGTACTATATTGATCCCATGTCAGTCTTCAATACCACTGACCTCCCTTGTTTTCGTTTTCAGTTTAATAAAGACTCAAATATATTGCCTCAATTAAATAACAAATTTACATTTAGCATTAATAATGGTTAGCATCTAAAAATACAGGAGTTCGCAATGACTCCT
The DNA here is from genome assembly GCF_027579735.1 of Bombina bombina. Classification (NCBI taxonomy): domain Eukaryota; kingdom Metazoa; phylum Chordata; class Amphibia; order Anura; family Bombinatoridae; genus Bombina; species Bombina bombina. Next base: position 1,172,926,156 of record NC_069500.1, read on the forward strand.
CACCATTTCCCTAAATCCCTAACATGTTTCGCCGTCTAACACGGCTTTTTCAAAGGGTTAATATTTTATAAAGAGTTTAGAAAATCTGTTGTATCTTTTAGATAGGAGAGCAAGGTTTGTACATACATTTGAAGGCAGGTGTACACATACTGTTGGATATCTTCCTTTACTAGTTTCTCGAATAATTCCAAATGTGTCCCCTTGTCTTGAGTGGGGTAATATTGTGATTTTTGTTTAAGGGAAGTGTGCCTGAACTTTTCTTTTTCCATCATGAGCTTACTTGTACATACTGTTCTCTTTAAGAGATTTTTAATGAAGTGTCTCTTGAGGGTTAACTTTCTTATAAACTGGTTAATATTAATAAGGGTTTAAAATTTGCTCAATATACAAATAGGTGCGAAAGATAAACTCTTATTTAAAATTCTTTCTTGCTCATTATTTAATGCAATGTTACTTAAGTTAAAAATACCTTTTTTGGGTGGTTCTCCACTATAAAAGTTCTGCATGTGCTCTATACCCAACTATGTATTTTTTTAATATAAAATATGAATAAATATTAATAATAATTAAAAATAATCCTTTTTGATTTTTTTTAAATATATAATAAATCATTACAATAAATATTGACATATTTAAATATTTTTTAATAATTATTAATATTTTGTGTCTAATAAATAACACACCTTAAACGGACATTGTCAGTAGATTTTTCTTTGCATAAATGTTTTGTAGATGATCCATTTATATAGCCCATCTGGTAGTGGTTTTGTAAAAATATATAGTTGTGCTTATTTTTTAGACTCCTAACCAAGGCCCATAATGTCAGATACACGCATTTACAGATTGCTGATGGCTCCTGTTTATGTTATCTGTCTTTTCATATGCATGGGGGGGGGGGTCTGCTCTTATTGTTTTCCCAGCCAATATCAGTGGTTTTTCAAGACTAACCTCATCAACAGTGCTAAACTGGGAGCTTCTAAGTAAGTTTATAAAAGGTTTTATACTGGATGTTTATATCAGTATCTGTGCATATTCTTCTTTATAGTAGTGTCTATTACATGAAGTTATAGGAAAATTGGTGTATACTGTCCCTTTAATATAACGTCAGTTAGGTATAGCTCACATGAAGAACAAAGGAATATCTATTTAGGCAGGTATACCTGACAAGAGTTATATTAGGGTTTGTTATATATTTTGTTTTATATAAAATATTAATACATATTAATATTGAAAATTAATTAATTTTGAGGTTCTTAAAAATTATAATAAATAATTATAATAGATATTGACATATTTAAAAAATATTATTAATTTTTTTATATATATATTTTAATCTAATAAATACTTAAAGCACCTTAATATAGCTATTGGGGCCTATCTATCAAGCTCCAAAAGGAGCTTGACGGCCCGTGTTTCTGGCGAGTCTTCAGACTTGCCAGAAACAGCAGTTATGAAGCAGCGGTCAAAAAGACCGCTGCTCCATAACCTGTTCGCCTGCTCTGAGCAGGTGGACATACATCACCGGAAATCAACCCGATCGAGTATGATCAGGTTGATTGACACCTCCCTGCTGGTAGCCCATTGGCCGCGAGTCTGCAGGTGGCGGTGTTGCACCAGCAGCTCTTGTGAGCTGCTGGCGCAATGCTGAATATGGAGAGCGTATTGCTCTCCGTATTCAGCGAGGCCTGGCAGACCTGATTCGCACTGTCGGATCAGGTCCACCAGACTTTGATAAATAGAGGCATTGTTGGGTATAGTGCACATATAAATATCTATTGAGGTGATTAAGTTCTACATAGTTTATGACTGATATCCCACTGCTCCTACCCTCAACAACTGATATGAATAAATCTCCTTAAGTACTTCAACAAAGGGTTCTGAGAAGCTCATCCTCTCAAGACATGCATAAATATATTTCCAATCAACACAGTCAAAAACCTACTCAATCCAGCAAGAGAAGCAGAGAAGACATTTTGGTTTTGGAGAGAAAATCATAGTTGAAACTATTTGCCTCACATTGTCTAAAGCTTCACTATTTTTAATAAAGCCTACCTGATCCGCATGGACAAGAGAGGGTAGTATATGTTTAAGGTGGTAAGCTAATATTTTAGTGTATATCTTGTTATCTTGGTTAAATAATGGAATTGGTCTGTAATTTTGGGAGTACTTAATATTCCTTCCTAGCTTCAGGAGGACTTCTATCCTAGCTTGAAGCAAGTCCAGAGGTATGTCCCAGCCTTGCATGATATGATTACAAATATCAGTATATAATATAAATGAGTAAGTAACATACCCTTAAATAAATTGTAATGTTCACCATGGAAGCCATCTTGCCCCGTTACCTTACCTGGTTTTATATCGTTAATAGATATGAGAACTATCTTGAGCCGATACATCAACGATCAATTTATCCAGGTCCTGATTAGAAATAGTCCTTAGTCTAGCCTCAGACAAAAAATGTATTCAACAAGGAAACAACCTGAGGAGATTGGAGGACCTTTTGTCCATCATATAATATTCCATAGTATTGAGCAAACCTTTCCACTTTTAGGATGTCAATGTCTATCTTGTTTTTGTACTAGTGGGATGAAGATTGATTTTATTTTATCTCTAATTTTATTAGCCAAATATTTTTCTGATTAGTTAGCATAAAATAAATATTGGGCCTTTGTTAGCTCAAAGAGCTTTCTCCTTAGAATAGTGTCTAATTGTTGGCATTTTTGTGATAAAGATTGCAGTAATACCTTGGAGAGATATATCTGATGCTGTTTTTCCAAAGCCTCTATTTTCCTCTGTAGCAAATTTATTTGGTATCTCGTTATCTTCTGGTGATGTGTTTTTTCTTTTATTAATAGCCCCTGAAATATATTGTATGTGCTGTTCATATAGAGATATAATCATCATTACTATCTAGATTAATATTCCAATATTCAGCCATAGCCATTAGTATATTTTCTCTAAATGTGGGGAATGTGTGGTATTCATTCATACATATAAACACACACAATATATATATATATATACAGCAAGAAACAGGTGCACTGAGCACTCTCACAAACAATACGTCAGGTGCCAGGGTACTAGAGTAGGTTAAGATATAGCGAATAGAAAACAGCACTCTCTGGTCTTAACAGCAAATAAATTACTTTTATTCGGTAACGTTTTGGGGAATGCTCCCTTTCATCAGACCTGTAAGGACATGGAAAGCGCTGGTCATTTAAAAATGCATATGTATAGCAGAACAGTTCATAGAAATAAAAACAAGATCCCACACTGTTTATACAGTCTTTTTAGAATAGCATCATATGGAAATCATAGATATATGTATGCATGTGTTGCTTATATCTTTTTGTCCTCTTCAATATCCCCCTTTTGGGTGTCCACTTATTTTATTTTACCTCAATCAATATGAGGTAACTATATCATATAACAGAATCCTCCTTGCTATGGCTTGTATCAGGGCCTTGTTTGTATTAGGTAGTTTCTGTCTCCTGGAGTCTCAGCCGTAGAAACTTTCAATCTCAGGGACAATCACTAAATGTGATCTCCCCCATGATCATATAAGGGATGAAAGAAAACAGCTGATAGTATAATATTATTTAATAAAGTAAAATTAATCCCAATAAAAAACTTCTCTCATCACACTCACATTTAAAACCTCACAACATGAGGTATGTATATTGAACATAATATCACTTCCAAATAGGAGTTACAAACGTTGGTACCGATTATGGCTATCCTAATAATACCCCAGGTTTAGCAGTTCTCTCTGGTGCTAGTGATTCTGTTCGACAATTAAATATATTATACTTAAACAGTCTAAAAACAAGCAATCTGTACAAGCAGATCACAGTCCATTCTCCCTTATTCGTTATGCTTCCAGAGCACCTTTTTAATCAGAGGAGTGAATATATATATATATATATGTCTGTATATATATATATATATATATATATATATATATATATATATATATATATATGTCTGTATATATATATATATATACAGACATATATATATATATATATATATATATATATATATATATATATATATATATATATACACTTTTAAGGCCTTCCCAGTCAAATACCTTGTATGTAATATCATTTTTTAACAATTTTAATATGTTTTTTTTAAATATATATATATGTATACATATATCTATATCTGTATGTATACATATGGGTATATATAGGTAAAAAAATAAATACATATATATATATATTTAAAAATAAAATTGGTATTTTAAATATTCTTAAAACACCTTCAACTTTTGAGCAGTTTGTTTAGCGCACCTTCGGGTTAGAGCACAAACTATAAAAAAAGAAGGCTTTGTTTTAGCGTCTATAAAAAGAGGGAGTTATATCCGATCTCCAGATGTTAGAGAGCCTGGGATTTTCCATCTAGCACTACATTTTTACTATCAACTTGAAATACCAGTGCTAATGGGAGTGCTATTGATTTCCCAAAAAAACAGAAGGGAACAGCCACACAGAAAGAGGCACCAGTGAAGAGGGCTGGTTAAAAATGAAAAACTTTTATTAGAACAAAATTAAAACAAAGGTACGTAGCAGGCAAACATCCTGACTAGTTTTGTGCCCTCGTGAGCACTTAATCATAGGATATGTTTGAAAGGCGCAAACTCACTATTTGAAGGGAGGGCAACCTGTAATTGATCAATTAAAAACAATACTATTTATATACATAACAAAATCCATTACGTTAACATTGTTTAAAGAGAACAGCTGAGTTGAATAGAGCATACATAATATTTAAATATCAGGGTGAATTATTATAAATAACGCATTCAATATTTCTTCAAAAAAATATTCTCAACTCATTATAAGAAAATCACCCTATTTCAAACACAGAAATTAGTAAATGGAAATAGAAAAACATCAGCACAAAATTATTATTAGTATATTAAAAAAGAAATAGCAATAATAGTAATAATTACTTGATTAAGAGGATCCTTGAATGCCCCTGAAGTTTTAATCCCAGAGGAACATATATAAGCCATATCAAGTAATTATTTAATATTATACTGAACCTAATTAAAGGCTATCAATGTTATATTGACAAGTTATCCCTGTTAAGGATTCAAAAACACAAAAATGCAGAACCCTAAAGTATAAAATGTAGGCTCAAATTAAACCACAAGATCAAATACCACTATTCAATGAAATAACTGAAGTCCCACTCACGATTCCATCCCAAAGGTGTAATGGTCCTTAATCTATATATCAAATATAGTTCCTGTTTTAATAATAACTTGTGTCTATTGCCACCTCTGGCTGGTGGCATCACCCTGTCAATGTCCTGTACCCTCATATTTTTTTTTTTTTTTTTAAAGGAGCTTTATTGAAAAAATAAACAAACATTATACATGAAAGTCAATGGTATGGCATGAAAGAATATACAGCATTTGACAAAGCTTTGACAATCATTTTGCTCCATTTTTACAATTTTTAGAAATTTTCTGTAACATGATATATAACTTTTGTAGATGGGCCCAAAAAATTGGGCAAAACAAACACATAAAAACCTAACAGGGCCAGTTGGAGTAAAATAAAAATGATATTGACTTATTTCAGTATGTCGTCACTACTAAGATGGCCGGTCCTTGCGTACCCCTCGACTTCATGTGAATAAGGGAATAGTCAGAGAATAGAAAGGGAGATATAGGGTGCTGAAATAGAGAGAGGTGAAAGAGAAATAAGGGTGAAAGAAGGGGGGGAAAAAAAAAAAAAAAAAAAAAAAATTAAAAGGGAATAGGTAACTCACATTGTACAACTATCTGTTAAGTTACAGTGGTTCCAGGTCTACTAACTAGCCCGCCAGGCAGGCACCGTCCCACATCTGCAGCAGCGTCATATAGACGTCCAGCTTCTGGATCCTAACATAGTGATATTTTTCCAGAAGCAGGATGTCCTGCACACTTTGTTTCCAATCCGCCAGCGTGGGAATCTGAGCTGATTTCCACCTCCGGGGGACAAGGTTCTTGGCTCCTGTCAACATCAATTTTAGAAGTGTCTTTTTCAGACTGTCCTTTATTTTGTTGGGAAAATGGAACAACAAAATCTCTGGGATTTTTGGAATATCCATCTCCAGAATCACCTGAATCTCCCGCCAAACGGAGGTCCAGAAGAGCTCCAAGAGGGGGCAATCCCACCAGATATGTAAAATCGTTCCTGCCTCCCCGCACCCTCTCCAGCACCTGTCTGAAACTCTAGGGTAGATTGCTCGAAGCCTAGATGGCGTAAGATACCATCTGCTCAGGAACTTGTAGTGAGACTCTTGTATACGAGCTGAGACCGAGACTGTCCTGGCAGCCAGAAAAATACGCTGCCACGCCTCCTCGGACAAATCCGTTCCCAACTCTCTGTGCCACATTCTGGTATAATTTGGAAGGGGGCTGTCCTTGGGGTGAATGAGAAGAGCGTAAATGATAGAGGTCAAATGTCTGGATGGAGTTTTTTTCGTGCATAAAGCCTCGAAGGGTGTAGGGTCCCTCAATAAATGTGTCTTATGTTTGTGGGTGCTTATGAAATGACCTATTTGTAAATAGGTAAACCAAGACAATGGGATCTCGGGGAAGTCAGCCAAAATCTCTTCCCTTGTCTTTATTCTCCCCATAGAAACAAAGCTGACCACTCTGTTACCGAACACTCTGCTCTGTTCCGGGGGTATTCTAGACTGAAGTGGTAGGTCGGGGTTGGAATATATAGGCGTCAGGGGGGAATACAATGTTGAGACATGGGAGTCCACTTTTATCGTAGTATCCCATACGCTAAACAGCTCCTCCAACAGGGGGTACTTCCGCACACAGGAAGATCTGTACTTAGCAGCCGTCCACAATAGTGGCGATAGTTCCTGCACTTGTAAAGCATCCTTGTCAATAGTAATCCAATCTTTTTGTGGATTACCCTGGCACCACTCAACTATTCTCTGCAGGATCACTGCTTTCCTGTATAGTCTGAGGTCCGGGAGGCTCAGTCCGCCATCTTCCCTAGCTAAATACATCGTTTTTCTGCTTACTCTCGGTCTGATCCCCTGCCAAACATATTCCTCATTTAAGCTTTGGAACTGTGTGAGGAAGGTAGGAGGTAAAGGGATAGGTAGTGTTTGAAACAAGTACATTATTCTTGGGAGAACATTCATTTTCACTACCCCTATTCTTCCCAACCAAGAGATTGTTTTGTGTTTCCACCCCGAAAGGTCAGCCGCAACTGTACGTCTAAGCGACATGTAGTTAGCCTCAAAGAGGTCTGCAGCTGAGACAGCTAAGTGTATGCCAAGATATTTCAGTCGGCTTTCTTTTATTTGAAACGGGCTGTGTTCCTTGAGCCATCCCATTACAAGTGGGTCTAAGTTGACTCCCAGAACCTCAGACTTAGTGGCATTCAGTAAGAAGTTTGAGACCCTACCATATTTGTCAAACTCCTGTAGCAAGGCAGGGACCGATGTCTCAAGATCTCGCAGTGTGAACAGAAGATCATCGGCATACATACATATCTTACATTCCCGATCTCCTATTAGATATCCTTTGATTTGTTTGCAATCGCGGATATTACACGCTAGGGCCTCTACCGAAATGGCAAACAGTAAGGGGGATAAGGGACACCCCTGCCTGGTGCCATTTGAAATATCGAATGACTCGGAAAGAAGACCATTGACCCGTATCCTCGCACTTGGAGAGGAGTAGAGGCTAAAGACTGTGTTAATGAACCGCCTCCCGAATCCCATTCTCCCCAGGGTGCCTCTAAGGAACTGCCAGTTCACCCTGTCGAAAGCTTTTTCCGCGTCAGTCGACAACAGGGCGAACGGCAGCCCCCGGTCACCAGAGTGTGAAATCAGCTGCAACACCTTAAGGGTGTTATCCCTAGCTTCCCTACCCGGTATAAATCCGACCTGATCTAAAGCAATCAAGTCTGGTAGGTACTTATTAACTCTGTTTGCTAACACCTTCGCCAAGATCTTGACGTCAGTGTTCAGCAAAGATATCGGCCGATAACTTTGCGGTTTGTCTGGGGCCTTTCCTGGCTTTGGTAATACTGTTATGTATGCCGATAGCATAGATGCCGGTAATACCCCATTGTCAGGTAAAGTGTTGAACAAGTTCTGGAGGTGCGGCAGAAGCTCCGGGAGAAACGCCTTGTAGTATTTTGCACTTAGCCCATCTGGGCCAGGGCATTTACCACTCGGGAGGCTTTTCAGCGCGTTCGCTATCTCCTCCCCGGACAGGGATGTCTCCAGAAAGGCCCCAGCTTCTTTGTCTAAGGTTCGGAGCTGAGTGGTCGTGAGGTAGTCTTGGACCAATTGGCTCTGTGTGGGCATGTCCCCTGATTGAGCGGCCAGGCTGGTTTTGAGATTGTACAGGCCATCGTAATAAACACGGAATACTTCCGCTATACCACGGCTGTCCCGGTGGGTCACATTTCTGTGATCCTTCATGGAATATACATAAGCTTTGAGTTGGGATCGCTTTAGTGTCCTGGCCAGTAATTTACCAGCTTTATCCCCCTCCTCATAGTACCTTTGCCTAAGCCATATCGCTATTTTATGATTTTCATCACAAAGAAGCTGTCTAAAATCCAATCTGGCTTGTGCCAGTCGATTGTCAATATCGCTATTTAAGGGGTTTTTCTTATGTTGTTCCTCTAATATCTTAATATCAGTTAATAATTGGTTATATCTCAACCTTTTTTGATTCTGCAATCTGGCTTTATGCTTGATAAGATGACCCCTAACAACACTCTTATGGGCCTCCCACACAGTGGAGAGGGGCATATCCTCTGTTAAATTCAATTCGAAGTATTCTCGCATACGCTCTGAGACATCCTCCAGGATGACCGGATCACCCAAGAGGGTCTCATCCAGTCTCCAAATATAGGAGGTAGCAGGCATATCGGGCCACAGCATTTCAAAGGAGACCGGTGCGTGGTCAGACCATGTAATTGGAGCAATATCACTACGTTGCACATATTCAATACCATGAGAGTTTGTAAAAAAATAATCTATACGGGAGTATTTCCTGTGCGGGTTGGAATAAAATGTGAATTCTGTCTCAGTGGGGTGTAACGTACGCCATATGTCATGCAACAAATGACCTCTAAGCATCGTGTTGATGTGTTTCAATATATGATGAGGCACGCTTGAGAGGCCATTGAAGGTATCCTGTTTTGGGACTAATGGAGCATTAAAGTCACCCCCCATGATAAGAATTCCTTTAGAATGCTCGAGCAATCTCCCCATGCTGTGCTACATTCGGGGCGTATACATTAATCAAAGTTACTAGAACATTATGTAATAATCCTACCACTATGATGTATCGGCCTTCCCTGTCTCTTACCACGTCCTGCGCCTGAAATGGTACCCTGCGATGTATTAAAATACCCACCCCATTCTGTTTACGAGGGCCGGAGGAAAAGAGAGCAGTTGGATATTTATGGTTGTGCCATTTTGGTTCTGTTTGTTTGGCAAAGTGAGATTCCTGTATAAAAACCACATCCCCTGAAGCTTATTTAGTTCTCTTGTGACTATGGAACGCTTACCAGGACTGTTCAGACCTTTCACGTTTATTGTTAGAAATCTCAGGGGGTGAACCTGAGGATTATTATGTCTGGCATGCATTATTGAGGAGAAAAAAAAAAAAAAAAAACCCTCATATTAAATGCATTAGTCATATGTGTTAAATTAAAATGCCTGGCTATCGCTGATTACTTAACATATTCCTTGGTGTCCCTAATGTGTTTCCTTAATCTAGATCTCAATTCCCTTTGGTTTGCCCTACTTACTGGAGGGAACAGATTTTGAACTCTAGGAGGTAGACCAAAAATTTAGTCCTACAATTAGCATAAGATTTGTTAATAAATTCCTCACCTGTTACTGTACTTTTAAAGCCATTACCCATATGTAATACTCCACACGTAATGCATGGACCATTCCCACATCTATAGGTACCTTTTCTCCTAATCCAATCACTTTTGTCTGCACTCCCTGTACAGACTAGACTCGGAGACAACCTTATGGAAAGTGTTGATGTTTTTTTGGGAACAAATTTGCACTTTTCAATTAATGGATTTAAGGCAACATCATTTTTCAAAATGTTCAAATTATTTTTCAGAATGGAACACACCGGATAAAATTGATTAGAATATACGGTAGAAAATACTACAGTTTATTGGGTTATAACATTCTTCTTTCTCTGTCCTAGGATTAAATCTGAATGTTTATTATCCTTTACTTCTTCAAAGGTGCATTTAATTAATCCCCTAATTCTTAAAAATGCTATTGATTTACCTTGAGCACAGTTAGCGCTCAAGAGCAATAAACATGTATTGCTACAATTTTATTCTAAGTCTATGTTATAAAATGTAATAAAAAAATAGTAAATTCGATGGAAAAACATGTACATTAATGACACTGTTTCCAAACAATGTTACATTTTTCTGAAATGAAGGAGAATGTAATGACAGCAGGACAGTCAACACAGCTAGAAGCATCATGCAAAACTCCCTGCTTTTGTCACTGGCCAATCATTTAATGCAAGGCAACTGCAAGCCTTTAGTTGTTGTTTTTTTAGACCTTCCCAGTCATATACTTATGTAATTTTATGGGTTTTTTTTATATAGAAATACTTAAAATTCATAATATAGATTTTTATGTATATACAATATATATATATATATATATATATATATATATATATATATATATATATATATATATATATATATATATATATATATATATATATATGTATATATATATATATATACACACACATATACAGTATATATATATGTACTGTATATATATATATATATGAATCACCTAGTTTGTTTCTATGTCTGTCTCCTAAGCTGTAATTTGTTGCTGCATTGTTTAAACATGTTGTGGCAATTGTATATCTATTTAGCTATGGTATGGTAAGGAGAACATTTTATTTTTGCTTTAAAAAGCCTCTTTGCAAAATGCTCCTTGGACCAAAAGTTAGCAGTACTAGCCTGAATTCATCCCTATTCATAAAAAACCCTCACTCTGTGACATCACTTAGAGGTTAAATTAAGGAACTTTTACCAATAGATCTAGAAGTTGCATCAATGAATCAATACTGCTGACTGCTTCAGTAACTCATACAGAGCAAGAAGATATGAAAAGATTGACAAATACATTTTCCCTAATTTCCCATCCTTCAATTTATAAATCAAAATAGTTTTATGCAGTATTTGAGGTGTTCTGAGTCTTATAAACCTAATTATATGGGTTCTTTGCCTGGATAGACCACCCTTTCATAGATCTCATTCTACAGACTAATCACTTGCTTTCTCACTAGTGAGTCATCTCATGCTCTATTTCACAGACACGGCTTTAGAATAAGGCTGTTCTCCTCTTGATCTTTTATGTATCCCTGGACCAGACACTGTCTAGACCCTTTTCTTTAACCTCTCATAAGATCAGCTCATCTAATTTATTATGGCCCAGATTATAAGTGGTGCGCTAATGCTATCAAGGGAAGCAATATCAATATTGCTGGACTGCACTAAAATTAGCACACAAATTGATATTACTACAACATAGTCAAACAGATTTACCAAAGAAAGTTTAATGCAGCCAACATTCCTTTAGCGTGCCCTATACTTTCAAAAGAGATGATGACCTTACTAACGTCTAGATTACGTGTGGAATGCAAACTGTTGCGCATGAGCAATAAGGGGTTTATCGCAGCTATTTGTGAACATCAGAAGTAACGCACAAATTACAAGCTGAAAGTAAACACGTTCGCCAGAGTGCAATTAAATTTAGCCCGTGACCTCAGAGCTCTGGTTAACTGTTACACTTGACTAAAAAGTTGCACAAAACACATCAACATTACATTTTAAAATAACTATTAATACAAATTATTTTTTAAAAAATTGCAATAAAAAGTTATAAGGGTTCAAAGATGTGAGGTCTCGGGTGTTATGTAAATTGTATAATAGCAAAAATGAAAAAAAACAAAGTAGAAGATATGAAAATAACATCATGAATGGGTTATATATTCTTAACACATAAATTAGCTATGGTCCAGCATAATAGGTCCATAAACGTAAATGACTATATATTAATATTGCAAGATTGAATACCCATCAAGAGACTACACAGTTAGGTCAAGACTCCCAAATAAACATCATATAATGGTATAATTCTAGCATATTTGTGGGGAAGTAGTGATATCTTTACAACTTCAAATTTTGTTGAAATTCTAATAGCCTCATCTGTATAAATAGAATATCTGTCTATGGCATTATTCACTATAAGATTAAAATGTTTGCTATGGAGCTTCATTTTAAGCTTAGGTGTTAAATTAAAGAGACATAATAAGATACAGTGGATGTTGAAGAGAATCACCCCCATTGAAAATAATCACATTTTGTCTCTTTGCAGCCTGAAATAAAGACAGACACAGTTTTTGTTTATGCAGTTGTAATTACTCAGTGCAACTTATAACATCCAAGTGAAAGATAAAACACCAACATGTCAGGCAAAAATAAAGACAATTCAAAAACAGAATCACTGGGTTGGAAAAAGGATCACCCCCTTCTAATATTACTTGTAAACTCAATCAGGTGTAGCTAATCACCTTCTCAACAGCTCACACAAAGCCATTTGACCTTCATCTGTGAACAGCTGTGGGCATATTGATTGGCTCAGCATGAAAAGAGCTTTCCTGGAGCATCTCAGTCCCTGGTAGTGCAACTGAAGAAAACAATCAACTATGGGGGGCAAGGCACTGTCAAAAGATCTCCGGGATAATGTTGTAGACAAGCACAAGTCAAGAGATGGATACAAGAAAATATCAAAGGCTTTATCAATGCCTAGAAGCACAGTGAAGTCTATTATTAAGAAGTGGAAGGTATTTGGTACAACACAGATCTTATCTGGATCAGGACGTCGCTCCAAACTGGATGAAAGAGCCAGAACTGGTAAGAGAGGCTACCAAGAGGCCCACAACAACTCTGAATCAGTTGCAGGAATTTATGACAGAGTGGTCATTGTGTGCATGTGACAACAATATCACAAATTCTACAGAAATGTGGCTAGCAAGAAAAAAGCCACTCTTCAAGACAGGCCACTAGCAGTCACGACTGAGCTTTTCCATAAAACACCTAGGAAATTCTGAGGCTACATGGAAAAAGGTGTTATGGTCAGATGAGACTAAAATTGAATTATTTGTCCTAAACAGCAAACGATATGTCTGGAGGAAATCCAATACAACTCGCCATCTAAATAACACCAAAACTACAGTAAAGCATGGAGGTGGTAATATCCTTTTATGGGGGTGTTTCTCTGCAGCAGTCTCTGGAGCACTTGTTTGTCAGTATAGAATGGAATAATGGATGTAGCAAAATACCATCACATTTCTGAGGAAAATCTGCTGCCCTCTGCCAGGAAGTGGTTAATGGGAAGAAGGTTTACCTTCCAACATGACAATGACCCAAAGCACACAGCAAAAATGACCACACAGTGGTTGAAGCAGAAAAACGAGAATGTCCTTGCATGTCCTAGTCAGAGCCCAGACTTAAACCCCATTGAATATCTGTGGCATGACTTGAATACTGCAGTCCACAAACAGTCACCATCAAAAAACGGAACTGGAGCAGTTATGCAAAGAGGAGTGGGCAAATATTGCACAGTCTAGATGTGCAAAGTTAGTAGAGACATATCCCAACAGTCTAAAGTCTGTAATTAAAGCAAAAGGTGGTTCAACAAAATACTGACACAAGGGGATGATCCTTATTTCAACTCAGTGATTCTGTTTTATAATTGTCTTTATTTTTGTCGGACATGTTGGTGTTATATCTTTCACTTGGATGTTATAAGTTGCACTGAGCAAATACAAATGGATAAACAAAAATTGTGTCTGTCTTTATTTCAGGCTGCAAAGCAACAAAATGTGATTATTTTCAATGGGGGTGATTCTTTTCAATACCCACTGTACTATTCATATATTGCAGAATCACGTTAAAAAATTATTGAATTATGGGGCAAGACCACCAGATATGGTAAATATTGCCATCATCAGTTCAACTTTGCCAACACTTGTTTGAAGCTCCTGGGGAAAATATATTAAAGTTTTTGTAGGGCTAAATGCCATCTCATCATTAGTTTTAGATTTGTTTCTAGCAGTTGGGACAACTGTACACATGTAAGAGTTCCATTATTTAGTAGATATCTTAAAGGGCAAGTATTTGCACCATGCTGTAGTATAAGAAAGTAAGCTGTGCAGAAAAAGTGCAATTAAGAGTTTATAAACTAGAGATATTAGGGCTGATTTATGTAAGTGAGAGCGGACATGATACGATGTAGCGTATCATGTCCACCACACATCGATAAATGCTGACAGCATGCACTTTCGTTTTATCATTGCACAAGCAGTTCTTGTGCAATGCCGCCCCCAGCAGTCGGCCGCTAGCAGGAGGTGTCAATCAGCCTGATCATATAGGATCGGGCAGATTGATGTCCTCAGCCTCAGAGCAGGTGGACAAGTTATGGAGCAGCGGTCTTTAGACCCCTGCTTCATTACTGCTGTTTCTGGTGAACCTGAAGGCTTGCAAGGAAACAGGGGCATTAAGCTCCATTCGGAGCTTGATAATTCAGCCCCTTAGTGTGCCTTGGCGGTGTAGATGAACAGCATAATTTTTCAAAGGGGCTTTTAAACCTTAAAAGATTGTGAAGTTTTTAATGTGTCGATAAGAATTGATATATAAACCAATGTTTATAAAAACCCTGACCTAGAAAATCAGTTTGTTGCTTCCTAAGTATTTTGCCATCCTCTGAGAGAATAAAAAAAGGGTAATAAACAATTTATATATTTTGTGCCTGAAGGACATGTATTCAGCCCTGGTTCAAAATCTGCATTCATTTGAGTGGGGGATAGAGTTGATCGTATAGAAGAGATAGATGGGTAATTTTTATGATGTGACAGACACGTTTTGTATGTATCTGAAATGATAGGATCTGCTATATGTCGTGGGTCATTATCCAATGCTCCCGGCCAGTAGGAGTTGCCTTATTAAGGGGAAGTAGAAATATAATCTTACAACCTTACCCATTGCTTATGACGAGCAGCTTCAAAAGATCACTAATCTATGATTCTGGAAAGGAATATTGCATTAAGGTACTTTCGAAAGTTAGGAACTCCTAGGTCCCAAGAGTTAGAGAGAGAAATTGGGTGGATCTATCTATAGGAGGGGGATTTGCTTTCCAAATATATTAGTTTACCTTTGATTGCAATCTAGTTATGTATGTATGTAGAGGAATAGGGGCTGTCAGAATTATATACAGGTATAACATTTTGGCAAAACAACTCTAATTCTAACAGCCATGAAATATACTTAGGTGACTATAGCATTGTTCTAAACATGAAGTTGTTTAATAAGGATTCATACTTTAACTGAAACAGCATTTTATGTCCAGTGTCAGATGGAAATCTAATTTTAAAAGGAAAAGGATTGCCTTTCAACAATAATATGTCAGGCTCTGGGATACAGATATGGAGGATTTCTGATTTATTGAAATTAATTGAAAAAATAGAAACAGATCCATACTCCTCCAATACAGAGCATGCCTCAGAGAGAGAGACCTTGAGGGGGCAGCAAGAGTCATCAGATGATTATCAGCAAAAAACGCCAATTTCTTTCCTAAGATATGGTGAGTCCACGACCTATAGTAATTACTATTGGGAATACCACAGTTAAACTGCTAAGTATCACTCCCTTACCAAAACAACCCCCAGTCATTCTCTTTGCCTTCGGTGCATGGAGGAGGTGAAGTTTAGGAGGCCTACTTATCAAGCCGTCAACTGTGCTGCATTCGACAGCACCAATACGCTCTCCTAACATCGCGGCCGCAGACCTGAATACGCTCTCCATATTTATATAAAAAACTGTCAAAAAGCTGCGCACCAAGTACCGGGCGATGAGCAGCGGACTGTTGTTAACTAACAGTCATCAATCTCACTGCTATTCGGCTTTTTCCCAGCTTTATTTATATACTGTCACTAAACACTGCCACTATACTAAAATGTTTAACCCCTATCCCGCCGCTCCAAGACCCCGCCACAACTAAATAAAGTTATTAACTCCTATCCCGCTGCTCCCGGAGCTCACCACAACTCTAATAAAGTTATTAACCCCTATTCCGCTGCTCCCCAACACCGCTGCAACTAACTAAATGTATTAACCCCTATCCCTCCGCTCCCGGAGCCCACCGCAACTAAATAAATGTATTAACCCCTAAACCCCTGGCCTCCCACATCACTGCCACTTACTAAACCTATTAATCCTTAAACCGCCAGCCCCCCACATTGCCATAAACTAAATTAACCTATTAACCTCTAAACCTAACAACCCAGTAACTTTACATTCAAATTACAACATCCCTATCTTATAATAAATTAAAACGTTCCTTTAGAATTAAATTAAACTATATTAAACTATTAACCTACCGTAACTATTATACTAAAATTATATTAAACTACTAATTAACCTACCCTAGTTGTTATACTAAAATTACTTTAAACTACAAATTAAATTAACTATATTACATATTTAAACACCTAATCTACTATTAAAAATTACAAAGTTACAAAAAACTAACAACTAAGTTACACAAAATAACAAACACTAAGTTACAAAAAAAATAAACACTAAGTTACACAAAATAAAAAATAAATGATTAAATATTTAAACTAATTACACCTAATTTAAGAGCCCTATGAAAAAAGCCCCCCCCCAAATAAAAAAAAAAAACCCTAGCCTACAATAAACTACCAATGGCCCTTAAAAGGGCCTTTTGCGGGGCATTGCCCCAATGAAATCAGCTCTTTTACCTGTAAATAAAAATAAAAATACCCCCCAACAGTAAAACCCACCACCCACACAACCAACCCCCCCAAATAAAATTCTAAAAATATAGTTAATTTAATTTGTAGTTTAATGTAATTTTAGTATAATAGTTAGGGTAGGTTAATTAGTAGTTTAATATAGTTTAATATAATTTTAGTATAACAGTTAGGGTAGGTTAATTAATAGTTTAATATAGTTTATTGTAATTTTAGTCTAATAGTTAGGGTAGGTTAATTAATAGTTTAATATAGTTTAATTTAATTTAAATGTAATTTTAATGTAAAGTTAACGGGTTGTTAGGTTTAGGGGTTAATAGGTTAATTTAGTTTATGGCGATGTGGGAGGCTGGCGGTTTAGGGGTTAATAGGTTTAGTAAGTGGTAGTGATGTGGGAGGCCAGGGGTTTAAGGGTTAATAACTTTATTTAGTTGCAGTGGGCTCCAGGAGTGGCGGGATAGGGGTTAATATATTTATTTAGGTGGCGGCGGGGTCCGGGAGCGGTGGGATAGGGGTTAATACTTTTATGTAGGTGGCCGCGGTGGCGGGGCGGCAGATTAGGGGTTAATAAGTATAATGTAGATGGCGGCAGTGTCGGGGTGGCAGATTAGGGGTTAATAAGTATAATGTAGGTGGCAGCGGTGTCAGGGCAGCAGATTAGGGGTGTTTAGACTCTGGGCTTATGTTAGGGTGTTAGGTGTAAACGTAACTTTTATTTTCCCATAGAAATCAATGGGATATCTGGCAGCAGCGAACATAAGCTTTCGCTGCTTTCAGACTCCCATTGATTCCTATGTCATCTGCGGCCTCCAGGGTGGCGGATTGAAAAGCAGGTACGCTGGGCCGGAATAGTGGCGACCGTACCTGTTTGAAATTTGATAACTAGCAAAAGTAGTCAAATAGTGCCGAATTTGTATTCGGAACATCTGTAATGACATAAGCATTGATCTGTGTCGGATTGAGACTGGCGGCTCATATGTTACGTCACAGATTTCAACTTATGCCGGCCTCTAGGCTTTGATAAATGAGGCGAATCAAGCTCGCCACAATTATGCTGCGAAATTCCAGCGTATTTGCGGT
Organism: Bombina bombina; assembly: GCF_027579735.1. Taxonomy (NCBI): domain Eukaryota; kingdom Metazoa; phylum Chordata; class Amphibia; order Anura; family Bombinatoridae; genus Bombina; species Bombina bombina. The sequence continues at coordinate 1,172,944,127 of NC_069500.1, forward strand.
TGACGGCTTGATAAATAGGTCTTCAGGTGTCTGAAGACCATTTTTTATTTCATCTACAAGCAAGTTTTGGGGTAAAGCCGTATTCCACATCATTCCTTGCAGTCGGGTTGTGGTGGCTTTAAAGCAGTTAGGAACTTTTAAAGAGGTACTTACTGCATTTTCCTTACAATTGCTGCCCTAGATTAGAAAGCCAGAGTTGGCTACTCTGTTCTTTCTTTTTCAAAGGTCTCTGTGAAGAACTGTGTCTTCTCATACCTTGTAACTGTCTATATTCCGGATAGCGGAGTAGGTAAGTGCTTTTTCTTCAAGTTGGGGATACCATGCACTTAACAAATTTAAAGACACTGCTTTTTTATTGGGACATAGATAATCCTGTTGTATGGGTTACACTGGGGCATGAAGCAGGCACTGTAGCATGTGTGAGACTAACATTTAAACTCTTTTAAAGGGGGCGGAGCCAACTATCGAGCTGAGCAGACGCAGGTTTTAGGAGCTCCTGCTCTAATCATCTGTCAAAAGTGACCAAATGGCCCTAAAATAATATCCTAAACATGCAGATACAAGCTCTTTGAATAGCTACAGCATCCCGCACTATGGAGTAACCTTCAGAAAAAACACGCTGATATCTGTGGATACAATGGCGGCCAGACAATAGCAACTCCTGCAACAGAGAGCAATCATCTGTACATTGGAGCCCTCAAGCCGCAGATTTAAAAGCACCTGGTGTTTGGACTTTTCTCTATAGCTCATATTCGGAGTGTGGACCTGACCTCATATTCAACTATGAAGCTGGACTATATGATTGTGGATACTCTGGCCATGCTGGGACGCCGTATGGATGCGCAATTTAATGTGCTCTCCCAATGCCTAATGCTCACATTGGAGACAATCTCTGATATACCGGAGGGGGACCCCAATACTTTACCCTCCTCGGTTGATGGCGCACATCGACAGAGCAAAATAGCAGATTCGACTGACCGGGTCCCTTCCACATCTCTTCAACAGTTTGCCGCCAATTACAACTCCCCTGTCACTCACCCGGCTCCTGCCTCGGAGCGGCCGGTCGGGGCGGGAGACGAGGAAGGCACAATTATGCTTCACCTTTCTAAAGTTGACCCTCCGGATTGCTGGCTCTTCACAACCACACATATGACTCTCCCTGAGGAGGGAACTCGTGACAAGAGGAAATACCGGTACCTAGATCGAGGAGTGGGAATTTGCCCCAGGCCCCAGATACAGCCTAACAGCGAGTGCGATGGGCCCGATTCAACATCTCTGCTCTACCACAAGCTGCCATGTCACCAGGTCAACTCGGATTACAATGATCTGCACCCCTCTACAGCTACTCGGAGCCATCACACACATGACGGCCTCCATGAGAGCTCTCTACATCAAGGGTTGAACTTTGCTTTCCAGGTACCCTATAGAGACACCCATGCCTCCCAGACTAAAACCCCTGATATGCTACATCTGCAGGAGCTGACACGAGTTGGGATAGGCTAATCACCAATAACATTTCTTCACAAAGAGAAACGCCATTTTGCCCGATAAGTAATCATCTTACCCTCTGTCTAAGTGGCCTGAGGGAATGGACCAAAATAATACCTTGTTTGCCCTTGTACCTACTACATCCCCCTGTTTAATGTTTAATATCGTTTTTACCTACCTCTACTATTCCTCCAATGAGGACAATTATCTCACATCTACCATACTGTCAACAGGAGCTAATCTAGTTTTATTATTTCCACTCTCTAACGTTTCCATGACATATTGAACTTTTACATGGGTGCTCCCTGCTTATGTATGTCTGTATGAAACGGTTGCATGATTAGCGATATCTGATTACTGGTTTATTTCTTCTGTTGTTCCTATTACTAGTATTGTAGTGACACCCTACATCTAACACAATCCCCCAAAAACATTACGCTGGAGAATCCCATATAGAGGTAATATAGCTCCCCCTTTTAGCATAACTCGTGGAGCGCTCAGCCTATTCCTAGCTACTGTCTACCCTTGTTACATTACACTTTTTGGTCATCACTTATTAACATGGAGTCCTACATATTCATTACTCTCAAGCTATTTTACAGAGTCATAATGATACCCCCAATGCCTCACTACACAGCATTATTTTCTGAATTACCAGTATTAATATAACTCCAATACATGAGTACTGCAGTCAGTACGCAAACCATTCATCCACTTAGACAGCAATATACTAGTTGATCAATCTAGGCACAGATTCATACTCTTGCGGTCCTAACCTTTTATATCTCCCTTCCATGTTAAACTAGGTTATCAGATTTATCTGTTTTCTTCCCTAGATTGTTAGTTGTTTTCTTTTCCTCTTTTTATCTACCTAATAGATAACTTTATCTCTGAGGATTACACCTGACTATAAGAGTAATACCTTAAGTTATCAATATCAGCTCCTTTACAACTTAGAAGAACCTTCTGTTAACGGTACTAGGATATGTAATATTGGCTTTAGGTTGGGTGGGTATACTAGCACTTATGCATCTATGGTTGGCCCTATTACATTATATCTTGGCTCATTCTGCACCATCACTGAAGACCACTGTAACTGCTGTCTCTCCTCTCCTTCACCTATTTCATTTAGCTCCCTAATGCTGTATAGCCGGTACATCACTATTAGCTTACCAGAGCTTAACATATCTCACTCAGATCCAAATGTATACCCCTCCTTTTAATCCACACTACTATTTATTACTTCCTAGAGATAAACATTATAAAATATAGCATGTAATTAAGTACAATATCCCAGTCAATGTCATGCAACATAAGCTTGTGTCTCTACCGCTGAGTTTAATGTATGTTATTCTCACGCATTTATACTAAGTACTATATTTTCCATATTACTCTATACTTATAATACCTGTATTTAGGTACCTGTACCAAATGGAATTCAGCATACATCAGTTTCCCCTCTAGTGCACATAATCTTATTATGACTCACACTCCCTTATTCTGTAACCACATTCCCTAAAGATTTAAAAGCTCCCCTAGACTGATACTTTATACGGATCCGCCCCCCCCCTTCCCCCCCCCCTCCTTTTTAACTGGAGCGGCTCTGGCCCGCTGACTTTCCCTCCCCCTAAATAAAACCTTTGTATTAATTCCCCCATCTTGCCACCATTTGTCCCAAATAGATAAACTACCTTCTACAGCAAAGTGAGGGACTATTCTTATTCTCTTATATTGAAGGTTATAAAATGAGGCACCATTAGTATATGTGCCAGTTACCCCTTTCTATTACATATAAATTTATTTTACTTTTAACTCTTTATATCGTACAATTCACAACCCATAACCCAGATATCTTGTTATAATCTTTATCAGGGACTACTTTGCTACTACCTTACTCCCCACTTCCTGTAGCCCAAATTTTCACCTACAAGTATTCTTACTCCTACGAGCTGAGTATAACGATACAGTAGTTATGCTGATATGTTAATGTTTGAAGTTCTTGTGTACCTTTTGCACGAGTATGGGTTGGTTATATTCATCAAGTCTGTTTTGTAACTGGACATATCTGTTGTCTTATTGTCATTTTTCTTGCCTCAATAAAAAATTTTGTTTAAAAAAAAAAAAAATAACTCTTTTAAAAAGAAAGGGTAAAATGTTTTTAGTATGCTTTATTTTCTGACACATATTTACTTGATAAAACAATTTAAGTTTAAACTGAAACTAAGGCTGAATTTTCTATTTCATCAGCTTATTCATTTCCCCTTTACTTTAAAATAAAACGATGCAACATTTTAAACTGTCCGGTTTGAAAAAATGGTTATTTCTGGTACTCAGTGTATCAGGAAGCTATTTTTAGTGCCTCTCTGTGTCGCAAAAATAATTTGAGCTCGGCAGTTGCGGTCACATGACTGGCTTTACTTCATAATGTTTCTGAGAAAAAAGTTGTTTTTCTACATTTCAGGGTGATCCGGTCTTAATTGGTAGTGGTAAGGCACCTCAGTAATTGAGGTGTGGGGTTGCCTGAGAGGTATTTTAGAAGTTTATTTGATGTTTATTAAATGTTTTTTCTTAACTTTTCTCACGTAATTTTAGCTGGGGATCGATCCTAATTTGGGATAAAGTGTATATTTTCCTTAGCTTATTTTAATTGAATATTAAAATCTTTGAAACTTATCTGTACAAGTTTATTTACTGTTTCACAATATGTCTGATATGGAGCAAGAGCCTGCTTTCATGAGATCATGCTTTTTTGTTTAGATGTACAGATTACAGCTCCTATGCAAGTTTGTTTTTCATGTGTCAAGAAAACCTTACAAAATAAAGGTAAAATGATTGAGCCTAATGTCTCTCAGGGTGATGCTGTTAAAATAATACCTCAGATTTCTCCTGCTACATCCCAAGCCTTAATAGCATCGCATGCAATGCCATGCGGTTCTTCTATAACTGGCAGAAATTATATCTTATATTACGGGTGGAAAAGGGTCTTTTCTACCTCAAGATAAGAAGAATAGACCTAAAGGACGTCAGAGTAATTTTCGTTCCTTTCGTAACTTCAGAGGAAAGCTTTCCCCTTCTTCTTCAAAGCAGGAACAATCCAAGTCTTCTTGGAAACCCAGCCAGTCTTAGAACAAGTGGAAACAATCAAAGAAACCAGCAGCTGATTTTAAATCAGCATGAAGGATTTGCCCCCGATCCGGGATCGGATCAGGTGTGAGGCAGACTTTCTCAGTTCTCTCAAGCCTGGATTTGAGATGTCCCAGATCCCTGGATTGTGGACATAGTATTCCAGGGTTACAAATTGGAATTCAAGACTTTTCCTCCCAGAGGCAGATTCCTTCTCTCAAGATTATCTGCAGACCAGATAAAGAGAGAGGCCTTGTTGAAATGAATACAACATCCTTCCTTCCTGGGAGTGATAGTTCCAGTTCCAGTGCAGGTACAGGGTCTCGGGTTCTACTCCAACCTATTTGTGGTTCCCAAAAAAAGGGAACTTTCCGTCCCATTCTAGACTTGAAGTGTCTAAACAAGTTTCTCAAAGTTCCATCCTGCAAGATGGAGACTATATGCTCCATTCTTCCTCTAGTACAAGAGGGTCAGTTTATGACAACCATAGACCTAAAGGATGCATATCTTCATGTTCCTATTCACAGGGACCATCGCATTTTCCTGAGATTTGCCTTTCTGGACAAACATTTCCAGTTTGTGGTCCTTCCATTTGGTCTAGCCACGGCTCCCAGAATTTTTTCAAAGGTTCTGAGGGCTCTTTTGGCAGTGATTCCTTCTAATGGAATTGCTGTGGCACCCTACCTGGAAGACATATTGGTTCAGGCGCCATCTTTTCAACAAGTGAAATCTCACACAGAGAAATTGTTGTCTTTTCTTCATTGCCACGGATGGAATGTGAATCTGGAAAAATGCTACCTTTCCCCTGCTACAAGAGTAGGGCTCTTAGGAACCATAATAGATTCTCTATTGACAAAGATTTTTCTGACAGAGGTCAGGAAAAACAAAATAATTTCCTCTTGCCACTCTCTACAGGCTACTTCTCATCCTTCAGTGGCTCAATGTATGGAGGTAATCGGTCTGATGGTGGCTTCCATGGACATCATTCCTTTTGCTTGATTCCATTTGAGAGCTCTCCAGTTGTGCATGCTCAGACAATGGAATGGCGACCATGTGGATCTATCTCAGAGAATAGTGTTAGATCCGTCATCAAGGGATTCTCTCCCGTGGTGGATTTCTCAGGAACATCTGTCTCAGGGCACATGCTTTCAGAGACCTTCCTGGGTGATTTTGACCACGGACGCCAGCCTGCTGGCCGGGGGTGCAGTCTGGAATCGTTAAAAGCTCAGGGCCTTTGGACTCGGGAGGAGTCTTCTCTTCCCATCAACATCTTGGAGTTGAGGGCGACACCGCCGCCACTATAATAAGCCTATTAACCCCTAAACTGCAAGCCCCCCACAATGAAATATTTTAAATTAAACTATTAACCCCTAAACCAAAAACCCCCACATTTCAATAAACTCATTTAAACTAGTAACCCCTAAACCTAACACCCCCCCCTAATTTATATTAAAATTACAATTTTCCTATCTTAAAAAAAATTAAAAAATCCTAACTCTACTATAAAAATTGCAAAGTATCTAATTACAAAAATAAAAAATACTAAATTACAAAAAATAACAAACACTAAATTACAAAAAATAACAAACAAAATTATCAAAAATAAAAAAGAATTACACCTAATCTAATAGCCCTATAAAAATAAAAAAGCCCACCCAAAATAAAAAACACTAGCCTACAATAAACAACCAATAGCCCTTAAAATGGCCTTTTGTGGGACATTGCCCCAAAGAAATTAGCTCTTTTACCTATAAAAACACACAAAGACCCCCCAACAGTAAAACCCACCACCCAACCAACCCCCCAAAATAATAAACCTAACTCTAACAAAAGCCTAAATTACCCATTGCCCTGAAGAGGGCATTTGCATGGGCATTGCCCTTAAAAGGGCATTCAGCTCTTTTAAAAAAAGCCAAACCCTAAACTAAAAAAAAAGCCATCCAAAAAAGTTTAAAAAATCCTAACACTAACCCCGAAGATCCACTTACAGTTCCTGAAGTCCAGACATCCAGACGGGGAAAGGTCTTCATCCAGGCGGCAAGGTCTTCATCTATCCAGGCGGCGTCTTCTATCTTCATCCTGGCAGTGCATAGCGGGTCCATCCTGAAGACATCCAGCGCGGAGCATCCTCTTCATACAGTCGCCACCGTATACTGAATCTTCAGTGCAAGGGAGCCTTTTCAAAATGGCGTCCCTTTCATTCCTATTGGCTGATTACATTTTTGAAATTCAAATCAGCCAATAGAATGAGAGCTAGTGAAATCCTATTGGCAGTTCAAATCAGCCAATATGATGAGAGCTACTGAAATTCTATTGGCTGATTTGAATGGATCGTGTTGTTATATGGTGTAACGCAAGCTTTTGAGCCTTATAGCAAAACTCGTAATGGCAGCGCTATAGAAGTCCCATGCAAAAACTTTTTTTTTTCAGCGTTAAAAGACGAACGCACAACTTGTAAAGTTTTTAAAAAAATGTATACTTGTAAAATTACACTTCAGCCTATCTATATTTTAAACATTAAAAAATAATACATAAAAAGCTGACCTGATTTTTGTTTTATTAAACGGTACCCCAGTCCAATCTATTTGTCATGCAAAACAAAAGAGGAAAAAAAACAGATAGAATAAATGAAAAAGGTAGACAGAAGATGCCACTTAGTGCGTTAGTCCTGCAGATAAATGATATAAGAATATAAAAACAGGCTCTCATTCCTAAGAGCACCTCTAGGTGCAATATGATGCATGCTGGTCTCTCTCAGTGGCCCAGAGCACATATCTCTAGACAGCAACTTTAAGATTCTCAGGAGAATGTAGCAGATGCAAAATTTCCTAAATATAAGAAAGGCAGGAACCTAGGATATAAAAAAAAGAAGAAAAGAGATTACAATGATAAAAATACAAAATAATAAAGGTATAAAAGCAATGTGTTTCTCAGCCTTAGGAGCAGCCTCTTTAAGACCAGTGTGCTTTTCACAGAGGGAAACTTTCCTGAAGTATATCAGTCTGATCCCGCCAAGTAAGGTCAGTCCAGACCCGAAATACCAGGCAATTATCCTCTGAACAAGGAACTTGACAACCCCAGAAAATCATTTCAGTCTCCTATGGGCCTAGTAAGTGAGGTGCAGTCACATTCCTATAAGCACACTGGGTATGGAGTCCACGTCTGGTTTCCCCCATCACCCATAGGGAGACCTCCCTAGGGTCATATTAATTTGCATACAAAGAGAGATGAGGGAAACTAGACGTGGACTCCTTGCCCAATGTGCTTAGAGGAATGTGGCTGCACCTCACTGACGAGGCCGAAAAGAATATCTAGGGTTTTCCTGTTCCTTGTTCAGAGGAGAATTGCCTGGTATTTCGTGGGCTGGACTGACCTTACTTGGCGGGATCAGACTGATATACTTCAAGAAAGTTTTCCTCTGTGAAAAGCACACTAGTCTAAAACAGGTTGCTCCTGGGTGGTAAATCACCATAGAACTAGCTGATGAGCTGTTGTTCGTTCCTGGTAGAGCTTCTCCCTTTGTACGCAAATATATACAGTAGGCAGTCTCATGTTTATTTCTTTTGTTTGTATTGGTATGACACAAAAACGTGGAGAAAAAAAAGCAAAATCTGAGACATTCCACACAAAACTCCAAAAATGTACAGGACAAATTATTGGCACCCTCAATTTATAAATTGGTAGCACACAACTTGGAAAAATAACTGAAATCAATTGCTTCCTGTAACCATCATTGAGTTTCTTATAACTCTCTACTGAAATTTTGGAGCCCTCTTCTTTCATGAACTGCTCCAGGTCTCTCAGATTGGAAGGGTTCCTTTTCTCAATTGCTGTTTTGAGATCTCTCCACAGGCGCTCTATGGGCTTGAGATCTGGACTCATTGCTGGCCAGTTCAGTACTCTCCAGCATTTTGTCTTAAACCATTTATGGGTGCATTTTGACATGTGCTTTGGATCATTGTCCTGCTGTAAGACCCATGACATCTGACAGAGACCCAACTTTCTGATACTGGGCCCTAGATTGCACCACAGAATTCTTTGGTAGTCTTCAGATTTTATAATGCCATGCACACGATCAAGACATCCAGTGCCTGAAGCAGCAAAGCAACCCCAAAACATCAGTGAACTTCCACCATGTTTGACTGTAGGGACTGTATTATTTTCTTTAAAAGCTGTAATTTAGTTTCTTCTGTCCACAGCACATTCTCTCAAAAGGATTTTGGTTTCCTCAGGTAAGTTTTGGCAAACTTCAATCTGGCTTTTTTATGTTTCTGTATCAGCAGAGGTGTCCTCTGGGTCTCTTACCATAGTGTCCCTTTTCATTCAGATGGTGACGTATAGTGCAAGCTGACACATTTGTACCCTGTGCCTGAAGGTCATCTTGAATTTGTCTGGAAGTTTATTGAGGTTCTTAATCCACCATTCGAATAATCCTTTGTTGCAATCTTTGATCAATTTTTCTCTTTCGTTCATGTCCAGGGAGATTAGCTACAGTGTCATGGGCTGTAAACTTCTTGACAATGTTGCGCACAGTGGACACAGGAACATTAAGATCTCTAGAGATGAACTTGCAGCCTTGAGATTGTCCATGCTTTTCCACAATTTTTGTTCTCAAATCTTCAGACAGTTATTTTCTGCTCTTTCTCTTTTCCATGCTCAGTGTGGCACACAGATACACATAACAAAAAGGTTAAGTACATTTTTCACCATTTTAACTGGTTGCATGATTTCTTTATTGTCAGCACCTGTTAATTGATACAGATGAGTTTAATTACAAATTACATGAGCATCACAAAATTGGAATGCAAGTATTTCTTACAATTTTGAGAAGGTGCCAATAATTTTGTCCAGTTCATTTTTGGAGTTTTGAGTTGAATATGTCAGATTTGGCTTTTTTTATCCATTTTTTTTTGTGTCATAACAATACAAACAAAAGAAATAAACATGAGAAAGCCTAAACATTTGTAATTGCAACAATTTTCTGGGTGAAGTGGTGCATTATCTGACAGAAATGCAGGGATGCCAATATTTTTGGCTATGACTATATATATATATATATATATATATATATATATATATATATATATATATATATATATATATATATATATATATATATATATATATATATATATATATATATATATCGGTATTTACCTTTAACTTTATACATGCCTATAGATATATAGGTATATATATATATATCCCAAATCTGTAAAAACACAAGCGCAAACAGACTCAAGTGTAGGTAAGTACAACAAACACACCACACAATATAGATTGCACTTACAAGATAGAAATTTAATCAGGCGTTTGTTAACAATATATTGGATGACCAGAAGAAATCAATCATACACGATGAAGTACAAGATCAGATGAAGATAATTTGTATTTTACTTCCTTTAGTAGTGGAGGGTCAGTATATGTCTACAATAGACACAAAGGATGCTTATTTGCATATCCATATATACAAGGATCATGTCAAGTTCCTGAAATTTAGTTTTCTAAGCAAGAAGTTTTAGGACCTTCCTTTTGGTTTGGCTACAGATCCCAGAGTGTTAACAACAATACTGGGATTGTTGTCTGTAGTTCAAGCTCAAGGAATTTCTGTAGTTCCATACCTGGATGACATTCTGGTTCAGGCTTCCTATTATTATCTGGCTGTGTCTCACACTCAGAAAGTTCTTCAGTTGCTTCAGAGATATGGCTGGAAAATAAATTTTGCAAAATGCTCATTAACTCCTCAGACCTTTGTGTCATTTTTGGAGTTCATAATTGATTCTGTGACTATATTTTTGTTTGTGACAGATCAATGCAGACTGATATTGCAACCGCCCTGTTCCCTTTGGCATTTGAATACTTTCCCTTCTGTTACTTAATGTACAGGAGTAGTGTGTCTCTAAGTGGCTGCCTCAGATCCATTTGCCAGATTTACTCTTCAGGCCCTCCAATTGCATATGCTGCATCAATGTAATGGGGATCACAAGGATCTGTCACAGTGGATTTTGTAATATTACAAGACAATTTTTGACATAGTGGAAAACTCACCAGTACTTCAGGAAGCCTCCATTTTTTGATAAACTTGGATAGTAATATCCATAGATGCCAGCCTGTTAGGTTGGGGTACAGTCTGTAAGTCTTAGACAACAGTGCTTAACAGGGAGCTTCTAAGTAAGTTTTTAAAAAAGTGTTATACTGGATTTTTATATCAGTATATGTGCATATTCTTCTTTATAGTAGAGCCTACTACATACAGTTATATGAAAATTGGTGTATACTGTACCTTTAATCAGATAATTGTGGTTCCTTCTTTTTAGCCAGCTCCTAAGAATTCTAAGGAGCATAGTGTCCACAACTTGGATTTTGTAAGAGCTCTCAAATAGTATGTGGAAACCACAAAATATTTCAGATATTATTGCATTGAAAAACAAACAAGCACATTACTGCTCATTCCACTAGAGCGGTTGCTACTTCTTGGGCCTTTCGTAATGAGGCTTTCATTGATCAACTATTTAATACAACTATTTGGCCTTCTTTAAACTCTTTTTTTTTTTATTTGATACAGCTCTATTCCCCCCTCATAAAAAACAAACCTATCCTAAACAAAAAAAAACCCTACCAGAAATGCCCTGAAAAGGGCATACGTGATCCCGCTCTTTTGACTATCGCAAAAAAAAACCTAAGTTTAAAAAAAAAAAAAATGACCCTAACAAAATTGCCCTTAGAAGGGCATTTGTGTGGCAGTCTAGGGATTAATAGTGTACAGAGTGTTATCAGTGGGGGATGTGGCAGTTTAGGAGTTAATAGTGTAGCAGGGTATTTTGTGAAGGGGTATGTGGCAATTTAGGGGTTAGAGTAGGGAGCTTATCATGACGGAAGTTGAAGCATGAGTGTAGGTTTTATTTTAACATTCAATGGCGTTACTGTGATATAGCTAACGCAACACCCTCTGGTTAACTTTTTGTCAAGTTTCATGCAAGCACAAAAAATTCAACTTGTAATAACCAGCACTACCCGATGCACAACTACTGCTCCCTATATATTTAAAAAGATGGAAATTCAAAGCCATCATATTTTCAATTCTTTTTTTCCCTGCTTTACTAAGGACAGGCATATTCTGGCTAAAGTAAAGTATTTTTAGGGAAATAGTCATTTTGAATAAATTAATTGTAGCTGTCAAAGATAAAGGATGTTTTGAGCAGCTATTTAAATCTATAGTAATGTTCACAGTTTTGTACCAATTATTTGGATTTGCATTTATCCTAATACCCAAATAAGACAAATGATCCACAACTTTTTGTATTTCAAAATTTCTGTTGTTCTTTTTAACAAATTTCATTTTTCTTTGTATTGATTTTGTATCCTGAGAAGGACTCAAACTTCTGTATTATTCTTTTAATAATAAAATCAATAGGTATACTTTTCTTGGCATCACTAACAGAAAGTAACAAATCATCTGCATATTATGAAAATTGAATATGTTTTCATCCTATTCTTATCCCCTCTAGTTTCTCCCTCAGCATTATAGCTAATTGCTCAATAGCCAAATTAAATAAATGTGGTGATAAAGGACACCCTTGACAAGTGCCTCGAGCTAACATTAATTAATAAAGAAGAGCTTGGAGCCTTATATAACAGTCTTATAAATTACAAAGTTGTTTAAAGTAGGGAAAAGATAATCCCATAAAATTGAATCAAAGGCTTTTTCAGCGTCTTCAGCCAAAAAAGAAAGGTCTTTGCAATTTGTATGGTCCGTGTCCATTTTTTGCCACTAATATTTCAATAAAATAAAGACTTTTCTAATATTAGATGATGGCTTTTTTTCCTGACATAGAGCCTGTTTGGTCCTCATGTGTTAACTTATTCATTACTCTCTTAAGTCTATCTGCCAATATTCTAGTGAAAAATAGCAATTATTGAATAAGGATATTGATCTATATGATTCTGTTGATTCAAGATCTTTTCCTTTTTTATGTATTAATGTAATAATTAGTCTTGTGCAGCACTAAATATTTTAATTCATACTAATCATTTGGTACGAATATTCTGAAAATGTGCTGCACTATTCAATATTTGGTTTGTTTAAAATGAACCAAATGCTGAATATTTGTTAACATTTGCATTTGTTTTTGTTAAACAAATGTAAATGTTCTCTACTTCTGTCACCAACACTAACCCCACAAGAAACTTACCCAAGACTCCCTAAGTTAAAAAAAAAATAACAGTGAAAAAAATCACCAAAACAAACCTATCCTAAATCTAAAGTACCCCCCAAAAAGTCCCCCTGAAAAAACCCTATCCCAAAACTAAACTAAAAAATCATATAGTAAAACTAACCCACCAAAAAAAAACTAACACTACTCACCATCCTTGAATCCAGATCCTCAAGGGTAGTGACGGGTCATCAGAGGCAGTGGGTCTTTGGTGGCAGTCCTCATTTGGTGGCAGTCCTTAACAGTGGTCCTCGGCAGTGGTCCTCTTCTTCTACCTTGATCCATCTTCATGCTGTCCCTGCAGTACACTAAGCTTTGAATCCCAGTTTCCCCCTTTTATAGAGGTGTCCTGACAGTTATATTGGCTGATTTCAAGTTCAACATCAAATCAGCTAATAGAAGGAGTATTTTTTTTAAATCAGCCAATAGGAAAAAAAAAAGTCTGTTGGGTTATTGATTTTTAAAATCAGCCAATAGCATTTGCTTTTTTCCTATTGGCTGATTTTAAAAATCAATCAGACAATGGAATTTGCATTTTTCCTATTGGCTGATATTAAAATAGCTCCGCCTATTGGCTAATTTGAAATTTTATTTGAAATCATCCAATAGAACTGCATATGTCTAATATGTACATTGGACACCTTGCCAGATACCATATTCCTTTTAACCGTTTTAAAACGTTTTTTAATATTATTCAAATTATATTTGTTACTAAAAAGTGTAAATATGAGTGTAATAGTTTATTTCAATAGGTTTTTGATGTTTATTGTTTTTTTTAACACTTATCCTTTACTTCAGGCCTGAAGTTGCCTAAAGTATTCTAGCATTGATTTGGCTTTCACTCGAGTGCAGACTATAAATTTCAACTTCTAATGTGCTTGCTAATTAGTGTATACACTATCTACATTTAGGGCTCCATGTACGAAGCAGCGAAAGCTGCTCTGGAACCCTTGCAGGGCAGGTTTGCATATGCAAGCCTGCTTCCTGCAATGGAAGAAGTAACGGTCATTAGATCACTGCTTCTAACACCCTTCGCCACCTCTGAGGTGGCAAGGGAATATCACAGAGAGCTTGCTCACTCTCTGTGATTGACAGCCCCTTCAGTCGTTCAATTGGTCGCAGGAATGAAGGGGCAGGCATTACACACTGCGATGAGTGTGCAATGATACATACGGATCCGCTGCCCGTGTGTAACGAAGGTGGGCGGACAGCTTCGCAAGTTAGTAAATGGAGCCCTTAAAGTATAGATTGTGCTAGAGCAATGTCAGCCACACTAACCCTTTTCTGGTAAATAGGATTTACCATGGACTTGTAATATGAAGTTGTGCACAAATGATAGAGCAGTCCAGCAATAATGGGCTTCGCTGCCCACGCTATCATTATAGCGCCACTTGTTAAAGGGACACTGTACCCAAATTTTTTCTTTTGTAATTCAGAAAGAGCATGCAATTTTAAGCAACTTTCCAATTTACTCCTATTATCAATTTTTCTTCATTCTCTTGCTATCATTATTTGAAAAAGAAGGCATCTAAGCTTTTTTGGGGTTTCAGTACTCTGGACAGCACTTGTTTATTGGTGGATTAATTTATCCACCAATCAGCAAGGACAACCCAGGTTGTTCACCAAAAATGGTCCGGCATCTAAACTTACATTCTTGCATTTCAAATAAAGATATCAAGAGAATGAAGAAAATTTGATAATAGGAGTAAATTAGAAAGTTGCTTGAAATTTCATGCTCAATCTGAATCACGAAAGAAAAATTTTGGGTACAGTGTCCCTTTAACTGGCACTTAATTCTTTATAATTACTCCATTTATGTAAAAAGGAAAATACTTGAAATAAGAAGGCTATAAACACAAACATTCAGGGTAAACAGTTTTTGATTAAATGCCATTTTTAATCATTATTTATTTTTTATGTAAAGGAAATATATTTATTATCAGCAAGCCAGTTGGTAAACAATAACTAGAGAAATATATCATAATGTTATTCATTTCTTATGCCTGATGTAGTACTTAATTTTGACATGCAGTATAGATGGAATTACAAACTGATGTATAATCATGAAGCAAATAGTTTAGCATCTGTTTGGATACTTATAATTTTGATGAAATCAGACACAAGAAAAATTCTTATCAGTGACATTGTATGCATATTGTAAATTCTTTTTTTTTTCCGGATATAAAAAGATGTTAACCAAATGCTAAATCACTTGAAAGTGATGCAGCAGATCTGTAAAAAAAAAAGCTGACTAGAAAATATCACATGAATATCTCTTTGCAAAAAAGAACAATTTTTTACCTTTAAATGTCTTCAGCTCATCTAAACAAGAGCTTTGTAAAAAAAAGTATTGTTCAGTTTTGTCATCTGCATGGTGAAACAAAATGGCTAATCAGCTTTGTAAGGGTGTTCACATTTTGCTTTACTCTCATGTGGGAATTCGCCATAACCTCCTGGGCTTTTACGTAAACTTCCTTAAAGGGACAGTCAAGTAAAAAAAAAAAAAACCTTTATGATTCAAATAGGGCATGTAATTTTAAACAACTTTCCAATTTACTTTTATCACCAATTTTGCTTTGTTGTCTTGGCATTCTTAGTTAAAAGCTAAACCTAGGAGTTTCATATGCTAGTTTCATATAGATAACATTGAGCTCATGCACATGAATTTACCAAGGAGTGAGAACTGATTGCCTAAAATGCAAGTCTGTCAAAAGAATTGAAATAAGAGGGCAGTTTGCAGAAGCTTAGATACAAGGTAATTACAGAGGTAAAACATGTATTATTATAACTCTGTTGGTTATGGAAAACTGGGGAATGGGTAATTAAGGTTAACTGCTCTAGAAGTAAGCTTTTTGTGCTTGTCGAGTTGCACTCATATTATGGGGTAGATTTAACAAAGGCTGAATGGCCCTTGTGTTCCGCACGAGCCTTTATGCTCGCCGGAAACAGCAGTTATGAAGCAGCGTTCTAAAGACCACTACTCTATAACTTGTCCGCTGCCTCTGTGGCTGCGATCTTCAACCTGCCCCATCCTATATGATCGGGCTGATTGACACCCCTTGCTAGCGGCCAATTGGCCGAAAATCTGCAGGGGGCGGCATTGCACAAGCAGTTCTGATGAACTGCTTGTGCAATGATAATTGCTGTCGGCATTCAGCGATGTCTGTCGGACATAATACGCTACAGCGTATCATGTCGGACAGACATTGGTAAATCTACCCCAATGAGTTAAAAGTTAACTGTTTGCACTCGGAGAGTAAAAAAGTGTAAAAAAAAACATAACACTTAAGAGCAAACCTGATCGCATATTCTCATGTGCTCTAACAAGACATGAAAATATTAATATTTCACATTCCAATGTTCTTCACATACAATAATATGTCCTATTTATTCATAAATACATATTTCTGTATATAGCTGATGATTTTTTGGTACACTATATATATATATATATATATATATATATATATATATATATATATATATATATATATATATATATATATATATATATATATATATATATATATAACCACTCATATAGAGAATCCAGCCTCCTGAGACATCAGCCTGGGTGCTAACATGTACCAAATAGATTAAATGAAAGAAAGCACTCACAGGACTTCTTATTTGTGGGTTAACCAAAAGGCAACTTGAATTTAATTTGATGTTTTGAGGTTCAGTTTGACCCCTTCCTCAGAAATATATACAGTATATACACAGCCCCAAAGAAAGCCAGCACTCTCCGGTGTTAAGATCATTCAAATCTCTTTAATGCAATTTGTGATGTTTTGGGGTTTCACCGCCCTGCCCTAAGACCCAGAAAAGTCACTAATTGCATTAAAGAGATTTGTATGATCTTAACACCAAATAGTGTGCTGGCTTTCTTTGGGACTGTATTGATACTTTTGCTTCTCACCCTGGCCAGCAGTGGTAACATTGAGAGTTCTAAACCAGTTGGACTTTATACATATATATATACACACAATACTGTGCAAAATTCTTATGGCCACCATTAGATTTGTTGTTTTAGCAAAGTTTTAATGACCATCCATATTTATTTTTCAGTCTCTTTATTAAGATTAGTGATGTCGCGAACCTAAAAATTTGGGTTCGCGAACAGCGAAAGTGAACTTCCCCAAAAGTTCAAGAACCGGCGAACCGGGCAAACCCCCATTGACTTCAATGGGCAGGCAAATTTTTAAACCCACAGGGACTCTTTCTGGCCACAATAGTGATGGAAAAGTTGTTTCAAGGGGACTAACACCTGGACTGTGGCATGCCGGAGGGGGATCCATAGCAAAACTCCCATGGAAAATTACATAGTTGATGCAGAGTCTGGTTTTAAGCCATAAAGGGCATAAATCACCTAACATTCCTAAATTGTTTGGAATAGCGTGCTTTAAAACATCAGGTATGATGTTGTATCGATCAGGTAGTGTCACCCCAGTGTCACTGAGCTGACACTGTGCCCTGGCAGGCAGGCCCTGAAACGCACACGTGTGAAGGAAACTGACTGCTATTATTTAACACAGTCAAAAAAGTGTTTGTTTTTTTAACTCTACACTACTGTTACACCAGATATGAGTTGCACTGGAGTGACACTGTGCCCTGGCAGGCAGGCTCTGAAACGCACACGTGTGAAGGAAACTGATTGCTATTATTTAACACAGTCAAAAAAGTGTAGATTTAGAGTTTTGTCGGTAACGACCCGCGTATCTAACGCTGGCTTTTTTCTGGCCGCACCTTTAAAATAACTCTGGTATTGAGAGTCCACAGAATGGCTGCGTTAGGCTCCAAAAAAAGGAGCATAGAGCATATTTAACGTAACTTCAACTCTCGATACCAGAGTTGCTTACGGACACGGCCAGCCTCAAAAACGTGCTCGTGCACGATTCCCCCATAGGAAACAATGGGGCTGTTTGAGCTGAAAAAAAACCTAACACCTGCAAAAAAGCAGCGTTCAGCTCCTAACGCAGCCCTATTGTTTCCTATGGGGAAACACTTCCTACGTCTGCACCTAACACTCTAACATGTACCCCGAGTCTAAGCACCCCTAACCTTACACTTATTAACCCCTATTCTGCCGTCCCCACTATTGCTGACCCCTGTATATTATTTTTAACCCCTAATCTGCCACTCCCTAAACCGCTGCTACTTACATTATCCCTATGTACCCCTAATCTGCTGCCCCTAACACCGCCGACCCCTATATTATATTTATTAACCCCTAATCTGCCCCCCACAACGTCGCCTCCATCTGCCTACACTTATTAACCCCTAATCTGCTGAGCGGACCGCACCGCTATTATTATAAAGTTATTAACCCCTAATCCGCCTCACTAACCCTATAATAAATAGTATTAACCCCTAATCTGCCCTCACTAACATCGCCGACACCTAACTTCAATTATTAACCCCTAATCTGCCGACTGGAGCTCACCGCTATTCTAATAAATGTATTAACCCCTAAAGCTAAGTCTAACCCTAACACTAACACCCCCCTAAATTAAATATAAGTTTAATCTAATGAAATTAATTAACTCTTCTTAAATAAATTATTCCTATTTAAAGCTAAATACTTACCTGTAAAATAAATCCTAATATAGCTACAATATAAATTATAATGATATTATAGCTATTTTAGGATTAATATTTATTTTACAGGTAACTTTGTATTTATTTTAACCAGGTACAATAGCTATTAAATAGTTAAGAACTATTTAATAGCTAAAATAGTTAAAATAATTACAAATTTACCTGTAAAATAAATCCTAACCTAAGTTACAATTAAACCTAACACTACACTATCAATAAATAAATTAAATAAAATACCTATAATTATCTACAATTAAACCTAACACTACACTATCAATAAATTAATTAAATACAATTCCTACAAATAAATACAATGAAATAAACTAACTAAAGTACAAAAAATAAAAAAGAACTAAGTTACAAAAAATAAAAAAATATTTACAAACATTAGAAAAATATTACAACAATTTTAAACTAATTACACCTACTCTAAGCCCCCTAATAAAATAACAAAGCCCCCCAAAATAAAAAAATGCCCTACCCTATTCTAAATTACTAAAGTTCAAAGCTCTTTTACCTTACCAGCCCTGAACAGGGCCCTTTGCGGGGCATGCCCCAAGAAGTTCATCTCTTTTGCCTGTAAAATAAAACATACAATACCCCCCCCCCAACATTACAACCCACCACCCACATACCCCTAATCTAACCCAAACCCCACTTAAATAAACCTAACACTAAGCCCCTGAAGATCTTCCTACCTTATCTTCACAATACCAGGTTCACCGATCGATCCAGAAGAGCTCCTCCGATGTCCTGATCCAAGCCCAAGCGGGGGGCTGAAGAGGTCCATGATCCGGCTGAAGTCATCATCCAAGCGGGAGCTGAAGAGGTCCATGATCCGGATGAAGTCTTCTATCAATGGCATCTTCAATCTTCTTTCTTTGGGAGCCATCATCTTCCATCCGACGCGGAACATCCTCTTCTCCCGACGCCTACTCGCCGAATGACGGTTCCTTTAAATGACGTCATCCAAGATGGCGTCCCTCGAATTCCGATTGGCTGATAGGATTCCATCAGCCAATCAGAATATTATTACCTTAATTCCGATTGGCTGATAGAATCCTATCAGCCAATCGGAATTCGAGGGACGCCATCTTGGATGACGTCATTTAAAGGAACCGTCATTCAGTGAGTAGGCGTCGGGAGAAGAGGATGTTCCGCGTCGGATGGAAGATGATGGCTCCCGAAGAAAGAAGATTGAAGATGCCGTTGATAGAAGACTTCATCCGGATCATGGACCTCTTCAGCTCCCGCTTGGATGAAGAATTCAGCCGGATCATGGACCTCTTCAGCTCCCGCTTGGATGATGACTTCAGCCGGATCATGGGCCTCTTCAGCCCCCCGCTTGGGCTTGGATCAGGACATCGGAGGAGCTCTTCTGGATCGATCGGTGAACCTGGTATGGTGAAGATAAGGTAGGAAGATCTTCAGGGGCTTAGTGTTAGGTTTATTTAAGGGGGGTTTGGGTTAGATTAGGGGTATGTGGGTGGTGGGTTGTAATGTTGGGGGGGGGTATTGTATGGTTTTTTTTAAAGGCAAAAGAGCTGAACTTCTTGGGGCATGCCCCGCAAAGGGCCCTGTTCAGGGCTGGTAAGGTAAAAGAGCTTTGAACTTTAGTAATTTAGAATAAAGTAGGGCATTTTTTTATTTTGGGGGGCTTTGTTATTTTATTAGGGGGCTTAGAGTAGGTGTAATTAGTTTAAAATTATTGTAATATTTTTCTGTTTGTAAATATTTTTTTATTTTTTGTAACTTAGTTCTTTTTTATTTTTTGTACTTTAGTTAGTTTATTTCATTGTATTTATTTGTAGGAATTGTATTTAATTTATTTATTGATAGTGTAGTGTTAGGTTTAATTGTAGATAATTATAGGTATTTTATTTAATTTATTTATTGATAGTGTAGTGTTAGGTTTAATTGTAACTTAGTTTAGGATTTATTTTACAGGTAAATTTG
Source organism: Bombina bombina (assembly GCF_027579735.1). Classification (NCBI taxonomy): domain Eukaryota; kingdom Metazoa; phylum Chordata; class Amphibia; order Anura; family Bombinatoridae; genus Bombina; species Bombina bombina. The sequence goes on from NC_069500.1 coordinate 1,172,964,505, forward strand.
TAATTATTTTAACTATTTTAGCTATTAAATAGTTCTTAGCTATTTAATAGCTATTGTACCTGGTTAAAATAAATACAAAGTTACCTGTAAAATAAATATTAATCCTAAAATAGCTAATTTATATTGTAGCTATATTAGGATTTATTTTACAGGTAAGTATTTAGCTTTAAATAGGAATAATTTATTTAAGAAGAGTTAATTAATTTCGTTAGATTAAAATTATATTTAATTTAGGGGGGTGTTAGTGTTAGGGTTAGATTTAGCTTTAGGGGTTAATACATTTATTAGAATAGCGGTGAGCTCCAGTCGGCAGATTAGGGGTTAATAATTGAAGTTAGGTGTCGGCGATGTTAGGGAGGGCAGATTAGGGGTTAATACTATTTATTATAGGGTTATTGAGGCGGGAGTGAGGCGGATTAGGGGTTAATAACTTTATTATAGTAGCGGTGTGGTCCGCTCAGCAAATTAGGGGTTAATAAGTGTAGGCAGGTGGAGGCAACATTGAGGGGGGCAGATTAGGGGTTAATAAATATAATATAGGGGTTGGCGGTGTTAGGGGCAGCAGATTAGGGGTACATAAGTATAACGTAGGTGGCGGTCGGCAGATTAGGGGTTAGTTATTGTAGGTAGCTGGCGGCGACGTTGTGGGGGGCAGGTTAGGGGTTAATAAATATAATATAGGGGTCGGCGGTGTTAGGGGCAGCAGATTAGGGGTACATAAGTATAACGTAGGTGGCGGTCGGCAGATTAGGGGTTAAAAAATGTAATCGAGTGGCGGCGATGTGGGGGGGCCTCAGTTTAGGGGTACATAGGTAGTTTATGGGTGTTAGTGTACTTTAGAGCACAGTAGTTAAGAGCTTTATGAACCGGCGTTAGCCCAGAAAACTCTTAACTACTGACTTTTTTCTGCGGCTGGAGTTTTATCGTTAGAATTCTAACGCTCACTTCAGCCACGACTCTAAATACCGGAGTTAGAAAGATCCCATTGAAAAGATAGGATACGCAATTGACGTAAGGGGATCTGCGGTATGGAAAAGTCGCGGCTGAAAAGTGAGCGTTAGACCCTTTTTTGAATGACTCCAAATACCGGCGGTAGCCTAAAACCAGCGTTAGGAGCCTCTAACGCTGGTTTTCACGGCTACCGCCAAACTCCAAATCTAGGCCGTTGTTTTTTTTTAAATATACACTACTGTTACACCAGATATGAGTTGCACTGGGGTGACGCTGTGCCCTGGCAGGCACTGAAACGCACACGTGTGAAGGAAACTGACTGCTATTATTTAACACAGTCAAAAAAGGTTTTTTTTTTTTAAATCTACACTACTGTTACACCAGATATGAGTTGCAATGGGGTGACACTGTGCCTTGGCAGGCAGGCTCTGAAACGCACACGTGTGAAGGAAACTGACTGCTATTATTTAACACAGTCAAAAAAGTGTTGTTTTTTTTAAATCTAGACTACTGTTACACTAGATATGAGTTGCACTGGGGTGACACTGTGCCCTGGCAGACAGGCTCTGAAACGCACACGTGTGAAGGAAACTGACTGCTATTATTTAACACAGTCAATAAAGTGTTTGTTTTTTTAAATTTACACTACTGTTACACCAGATATGAGTGTTGGCACTGGGCAAGTGGGCACAGTATACTCTGTGAGCCTGACACAAAAAAAGCAGACTGATGTTTCACAGTCCAAAAAGTTTTTTTTTTTAAATGTACGCTTACACTACTATTAAACAAGATATGAGTGGTGGCACTGGGCAAGTGGGCACAGTTTACGATGTGAGCCTGGCACACACGCTGGCAGGCAGGCAACTGCAATTAGATTACACAAGCAGACTGATATTTCACAGTCAAAAAGTTTTTTGTTTTTTTTAAATTTACACTACTGTTACACCAGGTATGAGTGGTGGCACTGGGCAAGTGGGTCTGGCATGCACGCTGGCAGGCAGGCAACTGCAATGAGATTACACAAGCCGACTGATGTTTCACAGTCAAAAAAGTTGTTTTTTTTTAAATTTACACTACAGTTACACCAGATATGAGTGGGGGCACTGGGCAAGTGGGCACAGTATACGCTGTGAGCCTGGCACACATGCTGGCAGGCAGGCAACCGCAATTAGATTACACTAGCAGACTGATGTTTCACAGTCAAAAAAGTTTTTTTTTTTTAATTTACACTACTGTTACATCAGATATGAGTGGTGGCACTGGGCAAGTGGGCCTGGCATGCACGCCTGCAGGCAGGCAACTGCAATTTGATTACACTAGCAGACTGATGTTTAACAGTCAAAAAAGTTTTTTTTTTTAAATTTACACTACTGTTACACCAGATATGAGTGGTGGCACTGGGCAAGTGGGCCTGGCACACACGCTGGCAGGCAGGCAACTGCAATTAGATTACACTAGCAGACTGATGTTTCACAGTCAAAAAAGTTTTTTTTTTATAATTTACACTACTGTTACACCAGATATAAGTGGTGGCACTGGGCAAGTGGCTTGGCAGGCAGGCAGGCAGGCAACTGCAATTAGATTAGACAGGAAAAAAAAAGAAACAGACTGATGTTCTAGCCCTAAAAAGGGCTTTTTTGGGGTGCTGTCCTTACAGCAGAGATCAGATGAGTCCTTCAGGACTGTAATGGACACTGAATACACTAGCCTAGCTATCAATTTCCCTATTAAATCAGCAGCAGCTACACTGTCTCTCCTCTCACTAAGAATGCAGCTTCCAAATGAATCTAAAATGGATGCTGTCCAGGAGGTGGGAGGGTCTGGGAGGGAGTGTCTGCCTCTGATTGGCTGTAATGTGTTTTCTGACTGTGAGGTAAAGGGTCAACGTTTACTCAATGATGAAGAATAGGGGGCGGATCGAACATCGCATATGTTCGCCCGCCGCGGCGAATGCGAACATGCTATGTTCGCCGGGAACTATTCGCTGGCAAACTATTTGCGACATCCCTAATTAAGATATAAACAGAAAATACAGGAAATATGTACACAAAATATAAAAAAACTACATTTTCTGAACAAAATGGCTTCTTCAGGCAAAAGTCAGTATTTAGTGTGACCTCTCTTGGCACTAAGCACATCTTGAACTCTTTTGGGGAGACTGTCCTGAAGTTTTATGAAGCAATCTTCTGGCTTCTTTCAGCACTTCCCAGAGTTCTTCTTTAGATTTAGGTTGTCTTTTATTTCTTTCTCTGTACAGGTGATTCCAAACTGCCTCTATAATATTCAGGTCTGGACTCTGTGGAGACCAGTTCATGACTGTCAGTGTTTTATCAGCTGTTTTTCTCTCCAAATATGATTTCACTGCATTATCAGCGTGCTTTGGATCGTTATCATGCTGAAAGATAAAACCATTCCCAATCATTTACTTTCCAGAAGGAATGGCATGATGAATTAAAACCTGTCTGTACTTTATTGCCAATACCACTGGCAGAAATGCAGCCCCAAACCATGACAGACCCTCCACCATTTTTCACTGAAGGATTCAAGCACTCATTCTTCAATCTTTCTCCAACTATTCTATTCACATATTGTCGACGAAAAGATCCAAAAATTTCAAACTTGGATTCATCACTCTATAATACTATTTTACACTGGTCTTCATTCAAACCTTTGTGAGCTTTGGCAAATCTTAGCCTTTTCATCCTGTCCCCTTCCAAAAATGGTTTCTTGGCTTCTACCCTTCCACAAAGACCATTCCTGATTAAGCTTCTTCGGACTGGAGAAGGGTAAACTTGGCATTCCAAAGAAGTTGCCAGATGCAGAGCCACAGGTCCTTGCTGGACTTCTTACAGTATTTTAAAGAAGAACCTCTGAGAGACTTCTCATCATATTTTGAAAGTTTTCTTGGCTTTCCAGTTCTTTTTTTGTCCTTGACCTATCCTGATTCTTCAAATTTCTTTATAACAGCTTGAATATCACAACCAGGTATCCAGTTTGTTTGCTGAGTGGCCTTGCTGATGCAAAAGTATGATTTTATGTCAGTCAAATGCTGTGATCTTTGGCATTCTGAATGGAATGATGTGATTGAAGCAAGCTTATTAGCAAGCTTCCAATGAATTAAACTCATACCACATGTGTATGTAATGCTCAAGCATAACTTGCAAAACCTGATGCAATAGACCTTTTTTCACAGCAGTCATTTTGACATGAAACAGAACAAATACAGGTGTTAGCAATGACATTAATTAGGGTTCCTTTCCATTTAGGCTTACGAGAGCCAGGTCCCTGCTATTGTACAAGTGTAAGGTGAGGTCACACTAAATACTTGCCACTATAGCCTATAGAGACTGTTTTTTTTCTGATTTTTTTGTTTTTTAATACTGCATATAAATATCCTGTATTGTATATCCTGGTTGTATTCTAATAAAGAGACTGATAAATAATTATAAATGGTCATTATACCATTGCTAAAAAACAAAAAATCTAATGGTGGACTAAGACTTTTGTACAGTATGTATATTTATATATATATATATATATATATATATATATATATATATATATATATATATATATATATATATATATATATATATATATATATATATATATATATATATATATATATATATATCAAAATAACAAGAGTATTGCATTGAGCAATGATAATTTTTTTATTGGACTAACTAAACATTTATAAGTTGACAAGCTTTCGGAAGAGTTCCTTCCGAAAGCTTGTCAACTTATAAATGTATAGTTAGTTCAATAAAAAAAGTATCATTGCTCAATGCAATACTCTTGTTATTTTGATATCTAAATCTCTGGACTAACATGGCTACTCCAATCAACGTATATATATATATATATATATATATATATATATATATATATATATATATATATATATATATATATATATATATATATATACATGATTATGTATAGGTATAGATATATTTATAAATACATAGAACATATTCTGCTATGTGCAGAACATTATTAAAAATGAATATTGCATAAATATGTTTTTTCATGTTTTCATCTGCTTAACTGCAAAGGGCTCCAATGCACATATATATATATATATATATATATATATATATATATATATATATATATATATATATATATATATATATATATATATATATATATATATATATATATCTTATGTGTGTACATATGTATTTTTATGTGTAAATATATATACTAAATATGAAAAAGGACTGTTGAAAAAAACTCTTTACACTTTATTTCAAATAGTAAAAATCTTCCATATCTTTAAAACATAGTAGCCTGTAGACCTGTAAATACATATATAAACATATAAATACATATGTGTATATATATATATATATATATATATTTATATGTACAGTATATATATATTTATCTTTAGATATGTACAGTATATGTATGTATGTCTATGTTAAAGCCCTTTGTCTGCCTTTGTTTTCTAACACCTGAGACCTCATATCTTTGAGCCCTTAAATATTTTTAAGAATTTTTATTAGATAATGTTAAAATGAATGTAACTGTACTTTGTGATTTATTTTTTATATGTTTTGTGCAACTTTTTACTTTTGTGAAATAGTTAACCAGAGCTCTGAGGACACAGTAATCATTCTAGCGTAAATCCTGATTGAGCTCAAGCGATTTACTTTTAACTTGTAATAGCAGTGGTAAGCCTGATAAACCCCTTATCACTTGCACGTAAACGTTTGCGCTCCACTCAAGATCTGGCCATATGTGTACTGCGTATTTTGAGTCACATTTGACAGAATAGACTTTACGAGCTAACACAGTGAGACCTGCAGACTTGAAAACATTCCTGTCCAGTTCACTTACTGAGATTGTGAGACTCATTTAAGATTGAAAAATGACAAAAAAATTAATATGATTTATTTTTTGGACTTTGAGCATAATTTCAATGTTTTACTTCAAATGCAGTTTCTGTTTTTTACTTAAAATGTTTTTTACATTTTGTTTTAAATAATAATTTGTAATTTGTACTTTCATTATAATTTTTACTTTTGATTTCCTGCATGTTTTTTGAACAGCTTATTTTAATGAGCACTATACTGTAATATATGTTTCTTTCCTTAAGATATACAGATGTAGGGAATGCTCCATAACAAGATGGCCTCAAGGCAAAATATACCTTTCTAGAATCCAGTGCACTCTGCAGCACTGACAGATCTTTTAACATCATTTTGGCGAAGTAGAGAGCTTTAGAGAATTTAAGTCCTTAGTGAAAAATGTATTTATTAAAAAGAAATAAAAAAAGTAAACTGCTCAAATTAACCCCTTAACAATCATAACGGACCCTGTATGGCGCTTGTCCCTAAGGGTTTTTTTGGCCTCTAATAGCACAGGTCTTGTCACCAGCAACATGACCGCACTATTACAATTTACCTTCCTCCTGCAGGTCTCCTGTTATAGCACAGTCTTGCCGCCCTATCAAAAACACAAGCCTCATTTAACCCTTTCCTGCCAGGGTTAAAGTGTCTACATTGGAACAACTGTTTCGATGTAGACAAATTGAAATCACGCGATTGTGCACATGATCGCGAGATTTCAATAATTGGATCGGGTCTGGGGGGCATCCCTATAACCCTAGGAACGCCCTCCAGACCGCAATCAAATCAAGGAAGCACAGTAGGCTTCAGGACAGCCGTTGGCTATGACATTATATTCCGTCATAACGGCTCTAAAGCCAAGTGTAATTATGACGGAATAGAATGACATAATGGCTTTAAAAGGTTAAATAACAGTGACGTACAAGGTACGTCACTTGTCATTAAGGGGTTAAAACAATTTCTTTCCTTTTTTATTAAAATGCTCTTTTAAATCAACCACACAGATCATTTAATCTTACTATACATTTCATATTGGATCCTGATGTCGAAAGCATTGTCACAATAATGTTTTAACGGTGTCTGCATTGAGAGGCATCTTACTATATTTAACTGTGGGATGCAATGGTTCTGTGTCAATGTTAAAAGCAGTATTGCCATCTGCTGCAGATGATCTGCAATAAAGGTGTAATGAAAATGATCACTTTAGACAGTACTGAATAACAATATATTTCACATTTGAACCAAAACGGAACCTCTTTTGATACAATACAATATTGAAACTTGGACATTAATAATAAACCTATATGATCTTGGAAATTTGGGTATATAGTACATGTATATATACTGTGTTACATATATATGTATATACTGTAAAATACAATATTTTGGACTCAAAATATTAAATAGCAGAAACTGCTTTTGAGAACTGACGGGACAGGCATGCTCATGTGAGCCTGCTTTCCACAATGTAAGGAGTTGATGGAGATAAAACCCCCAAATACATGAAAAAGTCCTCATGCAATATGTACAGTGCCTGCTGGTCATTTGCTGTGAAGGCAGGCAGACAGGTTTCCAAGCTTGGAAAGTTGGCTGTCCAATGTTTAGTAGAAGGGTAAGTTTAGTTAAATAAACATTTATTTATTTTTAACAATAAATGCGTTTTTCTTTTTAGGAAAAATATTTCTTGTATATGATATTAACATATCTTAGAGGAGAGTGTCAGAGTCTTTTTCATTTTACAACAGTGCTTTTTTTTAACTTTGCACTATGTAAAAAATAAAAATTACGTGTTTTTTAACATAGTATTTAAGCAGGCGCTACAAGTTTATACAGTACTGAATATGTTTAGATCTAATATATATTTTAATAAAACGTTTGAAAAACATTTGGTTTAGTGTTATTGCAATATTAAAAATAAATCAAAGTAAGTAAACACTATACTAAATGTGTTTACTTCTAATATTGTGGTCACTCTGTAAAAAACGTGTTTTTAATATATAGCATCTTTGATACAGGGAGATATTAGCAGTAAACAACAATCAATGTTACTAGAAGCATTTTTGCTAATTGTAGTAGGTCCTATTTAAAATTTAAATTTAGCAATGCACATATAAGTTTTGAGTTGTCTATACTTGTTAAGTACACTCTGAACCTAGCGGACTGAGCTAATTGTAAAAAGTAGTCTTTTAGATAAATGAGTGAGGTGTTACCCCAAAATCAAGAGGCAAAACTAATTTTATAGATGGAATTGGCACCTCATATTAATAAATACATTAATAATTTTAACAATGATCTAATCAGCCATTGACTGCAAGAAAGGGGGTTATATATTATATAGCACATCATGGTATAAACCACTAGTACATAGAAATTATACATAAAATATGTTCTAGCTAAAGAAATATAAATGTATCTTATGAAAGTAGTGGTCTACCAGGTTCTATTATTAGGTTGATGAGATAAATGTTAGACTCAAGGATTTAATGTGTCATACACAGTGGGTAAGCGCGGTGTAGCGGCGTCCGGAACCGGAACCGGTAATGGTAGGTAAAATGCTCCAATGGAATGGTCTGGCAGAGTGCCGTAGCCAGCGATCAACTCAAAATCGCTGTATATACAAGAACAGGAGGGCAAATGGCAGGTACTCCAATAACCAAATAGGCGCAACTATAATCGATAAAAAATTCAAAACTTTAATGAAAAAATATTTAAAAATTGTATATAAAATACACAATCAAGCTGGACACAAAGACAGGGGGTGAAAAAAGACAGGCCTGACGCGTTTCGCGCCCCCTAGTGGCGCTTATTCATAGGCTGCAGCACCTAGTGTGTGGTGCCTTTTTAAAGGGCAAGGAAAACCATTAACCCTTAGTGTGCAAATCATTATTAAAAACAGTGACAAAATAAAAACAACAACAAATTTACATTGGGATTACTTACAAAAAATATAGATACAGATTCAGATTCAGACATACCTGAGCCAGTGTGTGGAATAATGTAATACCAATTAACATGTACCAATTACCTAGGTTTGGATACTAGTAATTAAAAGATATCCTAGTTTTCTTAAATATGTATGGACCAACTAGTATTATACACTATAGGGATATCACAATATTAATATTGTAAGGGGAATATATAATTAATTAATAGTCTCATAGCTACACAGTGCCATTTCAGTTATCCGTGAAGTAATTAATATCGCATGCTTTATTCATTCCTAGTGGTTGGCATGTATTAAGCTTTAATATCCAAAATATTTCTTTCTTATCTAAGATTTTTTGCCTATTGCCTCCTCTAATTGGAATTTTAGCGATATCAATGATTTGAACTGACATGTCAGCCTTGTGGGTGAAATGTAAACCATTAAAGTGACTAGCGACTGCGGAGTCCTTAGAATAGTTTTTGACGTCCCTAACATGTTCCCCAAACCTGGTTCTGACTTCGCGTGAGGTTTTACCTACATATTGACTTTTACAGATATTACACGTTAAAAGGTAGATGACAAATCTGGTTTTGCAGTTAGCATAGAAATCTATGACATATTGTTTATTATCTACACTTGAGTAAAAGTGTGTACCCCTAATGAGGTTAGGGCAAGTTAAACAATCCCTGCTACCACATTTGTATAGCCCCTTCTTTGATAGCCAGTCTCCTGAGGGGACACTCGCAGTATCAGTGACCAAGCTGGGAGCAAGTACTTTCCCTAATGTCCTTGGTTTTTTAGGGACGTACCTGAAATTATTTACAAATGGTTTGAGAATGTCATCTCCCAAAAGGATATGGGAATGCTTCTTTAAAATCTTTACTACTGCATCATAATTTGTTGAATACTCTGTTGTAAAAACTATAGTGTCACTAGTGACTTGGTTCTTCTTATGTGCAGTAATGGGTTGTTTATTATAAGCCTTAACTGCTAATCTGCATTGTTCAAGCCTACTTGGGTTATAGCCTCTCTTGGTAAGTCTATCTTTTAGCTCTAAGGACTGTCTGTCATAGATGGAATCATCTTGGGTATTCCTGCGTAGCCTAATAAACTGCCCTCTTGGGATGGCTTTTTTTACATGTTCTGGGTGTTGGGATGCCGCATGCAGTATTGAATTGCCTGCCACTGGTTTTCTATAGGTTTGTGTTACTATTTGATTTTCACTAATTAATAAAGTAAGATCCAAATAGTTAATCTGTTTATCATTTACTTCACCTGTAAATCTTAAACCCATGAGATTATCACTCAAATATGACAGCAAATCATCCAAAATGACCATTTTTTTATCATTATTGACAATTAGCAACAGATCGTCTATGTAACGAACAAAAAGCACTACTTCATCCATCCAAGGGTTATTTGTTGAAAAAATATAAGTAAGTTCCCACCATGCCACATAAATATTTGCAAAAGCTGGGGTAAATTTTGCCCCCATGGCGGTCCCCCTGATTTGTAAGTAGTACTCTTTGTCGAACATAAAATAATTGTGCGAAAGCAAAAATTGTAAAGTTCCACAAATATAATCAATTACTTGATCACTCAGATCCGTGTCCCTTTTTAAAAAATAGTTTACTGCTCTTATGCCTAAGTGCTGTGGTATACTGGTGTATAATGAAACTATGTCAGCTGTAATCCAACTATAGTTATCTTTCCATTGGATTGTGTTTAATGTAGTAAGCAGATGTGATGTGTCCCTCAAATAGCTGAGTTGTCTTTGTGCTATAGGTTGTAATATTGTGTCAATCCATTCCCCTAGAGGTTCTAAAAGAGAACCTATGCCCGCAACTATGGGCCTTCCCGGGGGGGTATCCCTGTTTTTGTGAATTTTGGGGACATGATGAAATAACGGAGTGGATAATCTGGTATTAATGTTGCCACATCTTCATTTTTAAAGATCCCCAAAATGACTCCATCTGCTACAAGTTTTCCCATTTCTTTTTTGAAAGTATGGACAGGGTTGCCAGGCAACAACCTATATACACTGCTGTCTGAAAGTTGTCTCCGTGCTTCCTCGAAGTAGTAGAACTTATCCATGACTACGATGCTGCCACCCTTATCCGAATTTCTGATGACTATATCATCATTATTTTTAAGAGTTTTAATAGCTAGACGTTCATGATATTTCAGATTATGGGTGACAGCATCGCCGCCAGTGTCCATATTAGCTTCCAGCTTAAGTATATAATCTTGTACCAACCTATGGTAAGCATTGACCATAGGGCCTCTATAATTGGTAGGATAGAAACTAGACCCATGCTTGTTAGGTCTATCCAGGTGAAGTAAATGATAAACAGATTAACTATTTGGATCTTACTTTATTAATTAGTGAAAATCAAATAGTAACACAAACCTATAGAAAACCAGTGGCAGGCAATTCAATACTGCATGCGGCATCCCAACACCCAGAACATGTAAAAAAAGCCATCCCAAGAGGGCAGTTTATTAGGCTACGCAGGAATACCCAAGATGATTCCATCTTTGACAGACAGTCCTTAGAGCTAAAAGATAGACTTACCAAGAGAGGCTATAACCCAAGTAGGCTTGAACAATGCAGATTAGCAGTTAAGGCTTATAATAAACAACCCATTACTGCACATAAGAAGAACCAAGTCACTAGTGACACTATAGTTTTTACAACAGAGTATTCAACAAATTATGATGCAGTAGTAAAGATTTTAAAGAAGCATTCCCATATCCTTTTGGGAGATGACATTCTCAAACCATTTGTAAATAATTTCAGGTACGTCCCTAAAAAACCAAGGACATTAGGGAAAGTACTTGCTCCCAGCTTGGTCACTGATACTGCGAGTGTCCCCTCAGGAGACTGGCTATCAAAGAAGGGGCTATACAAATGTGGTAGCAGGGATTGTTTAACTTGCCCTAACCTCATTAGGGGTACACACTTTTACTCAAGTGTAGATAATAAACAATATGTCATAGATTTCTATGCTAACTGCAAAACCAGATTTGTCATCTACCTTTTAACGTGTAATATCTGTAAAAGTCAATATGTAGGTAAAACCTCACGCGAAGTCAGAACCAGGTTTGGGGAACATGTTAGGGACGTCAAAAACTATTCTAAGGACTCCGCAGTCGCTAGTCACTTTAATGGTTTACATTTCACCCACAAGGCTGACATGTCAGTTCAAATCATTGATATCGCTAAAATTCCAATTAGAGGAGGCAATAGGCAAAAAATCTTAGATAAGAAAGAAATATTTTGGATATTAAAGCTTAATACATGCCAACCACTAGGAATGAATAAAGCATGCGATATTAATTACTTCACGGATAACTGAAATGGCACTGTGTAGCTATGAGACTATTAATTAATTATATATTCCCCTTACAATATTAATATTGTGATATCCCTATAGTGTACAATACTAGTTGGTCCATACATATTTAAGAAAACTAGGATATCTTTTAATTACTAGTATCCAAACCTAGGTAATTGGTACATGTTAATTTTTTATTATCATGTCTAGGTATTACATTATTCCACACACTGGCTCAGGTATGTCTGAATCTGAATCTGTATCTATATTTTTTGTAAGTAATCCCAATGTAAATTTGTTGTTGTTTTTATTTTGTCACTGTTTTTAATAATGATTTGCACACTAAGGGTTAATGGTTTTCCTTGCCCTTTAAAAAGGCACCACACACTAGGTGCTGCAGCCTATGAATAAGCGCCACTAGGGGGCGCGAAACGCGTCAGGCCTGTCTTTTTTCACCCCCTGTCTTTGTGTCCAGCTTGATTGTGTATTTTATATACAATTTTTAAATATTTTTTCATTAAAGTTTTGAATTTTTTATTGATTATAGTTGCGCCTATTTGGTTATTGGAGTACCTGCCATTTGCCCTCCTGTTCTTGATTTAATGTGTCAACATATTATATACTATGATACTTATAAGAATTCTATTAAAAGCTTAATTTGCCACCAAGAAATGTAAAAAAATAAGCTTCTGTCCCAAAACAAATTAGTTAAATGGCTCAATATTACAGATAGATGGAGTCATTACATAAAGCTCAGTACACCATGAATTAATTAACTAATAGTGTTTTTCATATAGGCAGCATTAACATGAATTATTGTAAACAAGCTGTAATCCATCCATCAAATTTAAATGGACATGGATATAGCAACTTGGAGACAAAATTAAAGATACCCAAAATGTCAAAAGAGCGAGGCAGGAGACAGAGTAAAAACTAAAAAAGACACACATGGTTCTGACCCTGGCTAACTGTGGTCTAAAGTGACCACCTTAACAAATAACATCTAGATGTATATTAACAGGGGAAAAACATATATTAGCAGCAGGGAACCATGTACAGTTTCACCACAGTCCAGCGTATGTAGACCAGCATGAAGTGTTCATCTCTTAATTCTACTCCAGTCCTGATCAAATAAAATATATAGACAATGGCATGAGGCTCAATAGACAACTCATCTCAGGACCAGACTTCACATAATTGTGAATATTGTGGAAGGCTTCTGGGGGGTGCAGACCAGTCACTGATTCACTCAAACCTTTGGCAGTCCCAATAGAAGAGAGAGAGAGAGAGAGACAGAGGGAGATAGACAGAGAGACAGAGAGAGAAAGAGAGGGAGAGAGACAGAGAGAGGGAGAGAGGGAGAGAGACAGAGAGAGAGAGAGACAGAGAGAGAGAGAGGTAAGAATGGTGTCTTGGAGAACACCCCAATAGAAGAACTAATCTCAGAGATCTTAAAGGGACAGTAAAGTCATAATTAAACTTTCATGATTTGGATAGAGCATGTGATTTTAAACAACTTTCCAATTTACTTCTATGATAAAATATGCTATTTTTGCTCTTGATATTCTTGTGTTACGAGTAAAGCTAGGTAGGCTGATGGGACCTCAGGAGTGTACACGTGTCTTTAGCAGTTTATGGCAGCAGTGTTTGTATCCATGTATAACACTGCAATAAATAATGGTGCAAACACTGCTGTCAGATGGCTAGAGACACGTGCACACTCATCGGCTCATCTAGGTTTACTCTTTAATAAAATATACCACAAAAACTAAACAAAATTTATAACAGAAGTAAAATTGGAAAGTTGTTTAAAATTGTATGCTCTATCCAGTCCATTTAGATTTATTGGCAGCGTTAGATCTTTTCTAAGGTTACTGTCCAGCTGCACGCTGAACTGCCGCAGATGAGTCTGGAGGATCTCCCAAATGGATTCCATAACATTACTGAAAGTAACCACCATTGATAGTGAACAGTGACAGATTTTGCAAATGTGTAAAAAAAAAAAAAAACATTAACTATGGACCATTCTTTTTAATTTTATAGTTTGTATCAATCTATCCAAATTGTTTTTGGGAGATTGCATTATTAATTATACAACCTGAAGATTGCAATATATCAGATCAATTACAAAATTGTATGTAAGTATCCAGCACTCTTGTAATACCATTCTTTCAAATAATAATACAATTGTAAGTTATTTTCTTAAAAGGCCAATAATGTCAAACGTAAACTTTCAAGATTCAGATAAAGAATAACATTTAAAGAAAACTTCCCAATATACTTCAATTATCAAAATGTGCAAAGTCTTTTTATATTCACACTTTCTGAGCTCATACAGTGTAGGTACAAAAGTACACATTATATGCATATATGCATTTTGTGATTGGCTAATGGCTGTCACATGGTACATGGGAAGAGAAAACTGGATTAACTTTGCCAGAAAATATTCTACTGCTCATTTCAAATTTAAAGTAAATGCTATTGCAATGTGTTTTTATTGTGCATTTGCCGGTCATTCAATACTACAGTATTTAGTGTTCCTTTAAATATGAAGCCCAGTTATACAATTTGAATACTGTCTGATTGTCTAGAATTTAAAAGGAGACTGACATCTACACCACTCAATTATTTATTAAGTGTAAATTGCCTTTACCATTTTAAGACAACAATATAATTGTAGACAAAAGACCTGAAAACAAATTGGAAAGGCAATAATGGATGTACAACCCCATTAGTGAAGTAGTCAGACTACTAATTCACAACAGTCTGATTAGGCAAGACTAATACATAATTTAATCATAATATAATAATATAATTCATAATCCAGTGATCTTACTTGTGGAAAGGCATACACACATACATGTGGTTTGTATTCTGTGTGTTGTTTTTGTGTTATGTGTGTATAGTATTTATATGTATACTTTGTAGTGCTTATGTATTTGAAATGCATGCCTAACTTCTACTAGCTCGAGGACATAAAACCCACATTTTTTATTTTATGATTCACATAGAGCATACAATTTAAAACAACATTTGAATTTACTTCTATTATCTAATTTGCTCCATTTTTTTGGTGTCCTTTGTTGAAAAGAATATCTAGGAGCTAGCTGCTGATTGGTGGCTGCATATATACACCTATTGTCATTGGCTTACAGATACGCTCAGCTAGCTCCCGGTAGTGCACTATTTTTTCAATAAAGGATACCAAGAAAATGAAGCAAAATTGATAACAGAAGTAAATTGGAAATTTGTTTAAAATTGTATGCTCTGTCTGTATCATGAAAGGGAAAAAAATGGTTTGATGTCCCTTTAATTATAATATACAGTTTTATGCTTCTGTTATATGCTTATATTAAAAATAAAATATTATTTTATATGCTTCTAGATTTAAAAAATACAATAGGCATATTCTATTACTTGAGAGTAAATGTTTATTATTCAGATAGCAGTAAGCTGAGGTAGGGATAGGCACACAAAGACAAACAGAGAGACAGAATTAACATACAGAGACAGACACACAAACATATACACTTGCACATGCAATGAAATGTAATTATAGGCATACATATGAGCATACACAAATAAACACACATACACAAAGCTTCTTATTTATTTTAAAGGGACAGTCAACACCAGAATAATTGTTGTTTTAAAAGATAGATAATCCCTTAATTAACCATTCCCAAGTTTTGCATAACCAACACAGTTATAATAATAAACATTTTACCTCTGCAATTACCTTGTATCTAAGCCTCTGCAGACTGCCCCCTTATTTCAGTTCTTTTGACAGGCTTGCATTCTAGCCAATCAGTGCTCACTCCTCGGTAAACTAACGTGCATGAGCTCAATGTTGTCTATATATAATGCATGAACTAACGCCCTCTAGTGGTGAAAAACTGTCAAAATGCATTTAGATTAGAGGCGGCCTTCAAAGGTCTAAGAAATTAGCATATGAACCTCCTAGGTTTAGCTTTTAACTTAGAAAACCAAGAGAACAACGCAAAATTGGTGATAAAAGTAAATTGGAAAGTTGTTTAAAATTACATGCCCTTTTTGAATCATGAAAGTTTTTTTTTTTTAGACTTGACTGTCACTTTAATTAAGTTTAAGTCTATTATAAATAGCATAACAATGATTAAAATCGTAGGTTCCCTTGTCAATTATAGGTCAAGCACAAGCTATCAAAAATGCTCTTTACTAACACACAACCAAGGTAGATGAGAAGTGCAATGCTTCTGAGTGTTTTCAATATGGATAATGCATATGAAATGTACAGATTACTGTGAAAAGCAGATGATTAGACTATGAGTTCTTTTTACACTGGTTATTATCATACAGAAAACTAAAGCAATAGAGTACATGTCTGACAAAATTATGTTTGAACCTACTGTCTTCTTATTGCAGTTTACTAGCTGCAGTACTCCACATGTGTATTCATTTAGATAGAAATAACACTACTCTTACTGCAACTCTCCACACATCTGTAAGTACTCCTAAGTGCTTTAATTGTTGATGGCGTCTGACAACCTCACAGCCAATAAGGAATTATTATTATTATTATTATTATTATTATTATTATCGGTTATTTGTAGAGCGCCAACAGATTCCCCAGAGCTATAAACAAACAACAAAACAATTATAGGGATCAAATGGGTAGAGGGCCCTGCCAAGAGTTGCACTGTTGTAGTCTGCTCTTAAGAAGGTGATCTACAAACAGCTGGACTATTAGGCTTATGTGCTAAGGGGGTTCAAGGGATAGCAATGGAGGAGAGGAACTGGTATAAAGTAAGGTTAACGTAGGTTGTAGGCATCCCTGAACAGTAGAGTCTTTAGGGAGCGCTTGAAGCTTTCAAAACTAGGGGAGAGTCTTGTGGGGCGAGGCAGAGAGTTCCACAAGATGGGAGCCAGTCTGTAGAAGTCCTGTAAATGGGAGTGTGATGAGGTAACAAAAGAAGAGGAGAGTAGGAGGTCATGAGCAGAACGAAGGGGACGGGAGGGAGAGTATCTGGAGACAAGGTCTGAGATATAGGGGGAGCAGTGCAGTTGAGGGCTTTGTATGTGAGAGTGAGAATTTTGTGTTTGATCCTAGAGGCAAGAGGAAGCCAGTGAAGGGATTGGCAGAGAGATGCAGCAGATGAAGAGCAACGTGTAAGGAAGATGAGTCTGGCAGAGGCATTCATAATGGATTGTAAAGGAGCTAGGCGGCAGGAGGGGAGACCAGAGAGGACATAGTTGCAGTAATAGAGGCGTTAAGTATGAGAGAGTGGATTAAAATCTTAGTTGTGTCTTGTGTTAGGAAGTATCTAATTTTAGAGATGTTTTTAAGGTAGAAGCGTCAGGCTTTAGCCAAGGACTGAATGTGAGGAGTGAAAGAAAGATCTGAGTCAAATGTGACCCCGAGACATGGGACATGCGGGGTAGGGGTAATGATGGATTTGTCGACAGTTATAGAGAGATTGGGGTGGAGATTTTTGAAGAAGGGGGAAAATGAAGAGCTCAGTTTTGGAGAGCTTTAGCTTGAGGTAGTGAGAGGACATCCAGGAAGAGATGTGAGAAAGACAGTTAGTGACACGAGTTAGCAAGGAAGGAGATAGGTCTGGTGCAGAGAAGTAGATTTGGGTGTCGTTGGCATACAAATGATATTGGAAACTGTGGGAGTTTATTAGGGAACCTAGTGATGACGTGTAGATTGAGAAGAGAAGGGGACTGAGGTCAAAGCCTTGCGTCAGAAAGTGGTGACGAGGCAGAGGAGGCCCCAGAGAAAGCTACACTAAAGGTACGGTTTGACAGGTAGGAAGAGAGCCACAAGAGGGCTGTGTCACAGATGCTGAAAGATTGGAGGGTTTGGAGCAAAAAAGGGTGGTCAACAGTGTCAAAGGCTGCGGACAGATCAAGGAGGATAAGCAGAGAGAAGTGGCCTTTTGATTTGGCTGTAAGTAGGTCATTGCTGGAGTACTTTATGGGGCCTATTTATCAAAGCGTCAACTATGTTGCATTCGCCGGCACCAATACACTCGCCTAACATCGCCTAACATCGCGGCTGCGGACCTGAATACGCTCTCCATATTTATAAAAAAAAGCTGGCAAAAAGCCGTGCCGTGCACCAAGTACAGGGCGATGAGCAGCGGACTGTTGTTAACTAGCAGTCATTGATCTCTCTGCTATTCAGCTTTTTTCCAACTTTATTTATACCCTGTCACTAAACACTGCCACTATACTAAAAAGTTTAACCCCTATCCCGCCGCTCCCGGATCCCACCGCAACTAAATAAATGTATTAACCCCTATCCCGCCGCTTCCGGACCCAAACGCAACTAAATAAATGTATTAACTCCTATCCCGCCACTCCTGGATCCCACCGCAACTAAATAAAAGTATTAACCCCTAAACCCCTGGCCTCCCACATCACTACCACTAACTAAACCTAGTAGGAGCTATATAAAGCAGGTGTATTGGTAAGGTGTATACTATGCCTGAGGAAATGGCCTTATAGCACAGAGAAACGCGTTGCCTGTATAGGATACCCTTATTCAACTTTTGTATTTGTTTTTAAACGTTTTTAATAAATACCATATTTTACAAAAATCAAAATTGAGTGGAAAGACCTTACCTGCCTGTGATTATTGAGTTCCTATTGGAGTACCATTATTGGCACTTCTCTGCACCTGGACCCTGCTCATTGGGAGAACCACAGTGAGGTGAGCTGACACACCTGCTATAAATCTGTCAGTCTGCATTTACTAGCACATTGGTGTGCTTGGTGAATATGTGAGTACCCATTTGACAGTGGCAAAATATATGGTTGTACTCTAATTGATCTGCACACGTAGTGCCTTCTATCTATGTACTGTAATAAGTTTGCAGCACCTGTAAGCGTATTGTTGTAGTTGCTTATTAATTTGTGAATGTACCCCTAGTGTATGACACCTGCTTCAAATCTCATCACAGTAGCCCCCAAATGTTCCGTGTGCATACATACGACCTGCAATTGGTATTCTGATGTGGCGCTGATTCTGGGGACCCACCTTGAACCTTCTTGGCTCCTTCTTGGTATTGCTGCCTTCTATCTATGTACTCTGATTGATCTGCACACGTAGTGCCTTCTATCTATGTACTGTAATAAGTTTGCAGCACCTGTAAGCGTATTGTTGTAGTTGCTTATTAATTTGTGAATGTACCCCTAGTGTATGACACCTGCTTCAAATCTCATCACAGTAGCCCCCAAATGTTCCGTGTGCATACATACAACCTGCAATTGGTATTCTGATGTGGCGCTGATTCTGGGGACCCACCTTGAACCTTCTTGGCTCCTTCTTGGTATTGCTGCCTTCTATCTATGCTTTTATGCTTTATATCCATTGCAGCACACTGAAAATCCCAGCTGTGGGTGAGCTGTTACACCCGATAATTCTACAGCCTGCACCTACTAGCACATTGGTGTACTCTATTATTATATGAGTACCCGTTTGGCCTATATTATATCGAGTTCATATTTGTGTTTGATGATCCTGCACATGAGGCGCCCCTCTGTTCTTCTTTATATTCTACAGCTTTAACCCGGATCAATCGGTGAAGAGGAGGCAGCCAACATACAAAAATGTATTTTAAGGAGGATTCTCCTATATCCAAGAAGTATATTTTGTTCACTTGGGACATTTCTTTGTAAAATCTGTATGTATACTTAATATGGTTATTTGTATATTATAAATTGTATCAGACATACTGTATGCTGCCAACTATAAAGCAGTTTTACTCTTTTACAAGCGCCCCCTTAGATTGTATTATATTTTTAACTGCTAAACCGCCAGCCCCCCACATCGCCATAAACTAAATTAAGCTATTAACCCCTAAACCTAACAACCTGCTAATTTTACATTAAAATTACAACATCCCTATCTTATAATAAATTTAAACTTACCTGTAGAATTAAATTAAACTATATTAAACTATTAATTAATCTACCCTAACTATTATACTGCAATTACATTACACTATATTAAACTATTAATTAACCTTTCCTAACTATTAAACTACAATTACATTAAACTATATTAAACTATTAATTAACCTTCCCTAACTATTATACTAAAATTACATTAAACTACAAATTAAATTAACTATATTACACATTTTAAAAACTAACCCTACTCAAATTATTTAAATCTACAATTAAAAATTACTAAATTACCACAAAAAAAAAATACACTAAGTTACAGAAAATAAAAAACACTGTTACAAAAATAAAAAACACTAACGGCTAGATTACGAGTCTTGCGTTATGAGTAAAAAAGCAGTGTTAAGCCTCATAGCGCTGCTTTTTTACTACCGCTGATATTATATTGCCGATTTAGGGGCACCGCACACTTTTTTGGCCTTACCGCAAATCAACTTACTCAAATTGCGTATAATCTTTTTACTATGGGACTTCCATAGCGCCGGTTTTATGAGCTTGTCCTGGGAGGCCAAAAAGTGAGCGGTACACCCTATCCCATCAAGAATCGTACCACATTTTAAAGTCAGTAGTTATGAGATTTACACTACAAAGCTATAGCATAAAACTCATAACTAATGTGCTAAAAAGTACACTAACACCCATAAACTATTAACCCCTAAACCGAGGCCCTCCCGCATCGCAAACACTAGAATTAAATTATTAACCTCTAATCTGCCGCTCCGGACATCGCCACCACTATAATAAACATATTAACCCCTAAACCACCACACTCCCGCCTCGCAAACATTAGTTAAATATTATTATCCCCTAATCTGCTGTTCCTAACATCGCCACCACCTACCTACATTTATTAACCCCTAATTCCAGCGCTGCGGAATCTGTTGGCGCCCTACAAATAACCGATAATAATAATCTGCCGCCCCCAACGTCGCCATCACTATATTAAATTTATTAACCCCTAAATCTAAGTCTAACCCTAACCCCCCCTAACTTAAATATAATTAAAATAAATCTAAATAAAATCTACTATTAATAAATAAATAATTCCTATTTAAAACTAAATACTTACCTATAAAATAAACCCTAAGCTAGCTACAATATAAGTAATAGTTACATTGTAGCTAGCTTAGGGTTTATTATTATTTTACAGGCAAGTTTGTATTTATTTTAACTAGGTAGAATAGTTACTAAATAGTTATTAACTATTTAATAACTGCCTAGCTAAAATAAATACAAATTTACCTGTAAAATAAAACCTAACCTGTCTTACACCTAACCTAACCCTACAATTAAATTCCATAAATTAAATACAATGAACTAAATTCAAAACAATTAGCTAAATTACAAAAAAAACAAACACTAAATTACAGAAAATAAAAAACAAATTACAAGATCTTGTAACTAATTACACCCAAACTAATAGCCCTATCAAAATAAAAAAAGTCCACCCAAAAAAAAAACCTAGCCTAAACTAAACTACCAATAGCCCTTAAAAGGGCCTTTTGCGGGGCATTGCCCAAAGAAATCAGCTCGTTTACCTGTAAAAAAAAATACAAACAATCCCCCAACAGTAAAACCCACCACCCACACAACCAACCCCTCAAATAAAATATAAAATACTATCTAAAAAAACTTAAGCTCCCCATTGCACTGAAAAGGGCATTTGGATGGGCATTGCCCTTAAAAGGGCATTTATCTCTATTACGGCCCAAAGCCCTAACCTAAAAAAAAAAAACACCCAATATACCCTTAAAAAATCCTAACACAAAGATCCACTTACTGGGAGAAGTCTTCATCCAAGCGGCAAGATGTCCTCAAGTGGTCCTCCAGACAGGCAGAAGTGGTCCTCCAGACGGGCAGAAGTCTTCACCCTGGCGGCATCTTCTATCTTCATCCTTCTGACATGGAGCAGCTCCATCTTCAAGACATCCGGTGCGGAGCATGCACTTCAATCAACGGCTTCTTCTGGAATGAATGTTTCTTTAAGCGACTTCATCCAAAATGGCATCCCTTACATTCCGATTGGCTGATAGAATTGGCTGATCAGCCAATCGGAATTATGGTTGAAGAAATCCTATTGGTTGATGCATCAGCCAATAGGATTGAACTTCAATCCTATTGGCTAATCCAATCAGCCAATAGGATTGAGCTTGCATTCTATTGGCTGTTCCAATCAGCCAATAGAATGCGAGCTCAATCCTATTGGCTGATTACATCAACCTTAATTTCGATTGGCTGATAGAATTCTATCAGCCAATCGGAATCTAAGGGACGCCATCTTGGATGACGTCACTTAAAGAAACATTCGATTGAAGAGGATGCTCCGCGCCGGATGTCTTGAAGATGGAGCCGCTCCGCGTTGGAAGGAGAACCACTTCTGTCCGTCTGGAGGACCACTTCTGTCGGTTTCGTTGAGGACATCTTGTTGCTTGGATGAAGACTTCTCCCGGTAAGTGGATCCTCGGGGGTTAGTGTTAGGATTTGTTAAGGGTGTATTGGGTGGGTTTTATTTTTATATAGATTTACAAGCACACACTTGCAGATGCAGCACTCGATCAGGTTTCAAATCACCGTACGTGTGTCACTATGTGCAGCTGTGTATAACATATGCGTAACAATATTAAACAGTTTGTAAAAGTATGATGCGCACAGTGAACTTCATAAGTCCTTTTGTCCTGAAGATACAATTGTAATAACAGCAAGAAATTGCTGATATGTAAAATATACGGCAGTTCAGTAATGCATGTAAATATACAAGGCTGTAAGTAAGCCTGTTAATCTCACCGCTCTCGCCGCTCTGGAGCTTGAGTTCAGGATCTCCTATTTGCAGGTAGGGAAACGCTCCTCCGGTTCCCGGATGCAAAGGCAATAAATATATCAAGAGGTTACCTGTAATAGGACACAATACATCCGCAGGGCTTGGTGCAAGTAAAAATGGACTTTATTGTAAGTCTTGCAAACAGTTACAGGGTACAAACAGGCTCAGGAGTGAGCTAAGAACAACAGGAACATCTGACGCGTTTCCTGCCTGTAGGCACTTCGTCAGGGACTAAACAAGTTAACACACACACAGCTTAAAAAAGGTACACCTAGCTACGTCATAGTAGAAGCACCTGCTAATTAGTGTTAAAGGAACGAAGTGCCCACGGGCAGGAAACGCGTTGGATGTTCCTGTTGTTCTTAGCTCACTCCTGAGCCTGTTTGTACCCTGTAACTGTTTGCAAGACTTACAATAAAGTCCATTTTTACTTGCACCAAGCCCTGCGGATGTATTGTGTCCTATTACAGGTAACCTCTTGATATATTTATTGCCTGGGTTTTATTTTTAGGTTAGGGCTTTGGGCTGCAATAGAGCTACATGCCCTTTTAAGGGCAATGTCCATCCAAAAGCTCTTTTCAGGGCAATGGGGAGCTTAGGTTTTTTTAGTTAGGGTTTTATTTGGGGGGTTGGTTGTGTGGGTGGTGGGTTTTACTGTTGGGGGGATTGTTTGTATTTTTTTTTTTACAGGTAAAATAGCTGATATATATATATATATATATATATATAGATAGATAGATATATATATATATATAGATAGATAGATATATAATTTATTCAGTGCTGCCCCAACATTATGCCACATGTCTGCTATTTTTCTAACAACAAAATCAATGGTGGCACCTTTTAGTATACAAAATAATCCATCTTCATAGCAAAGTACTCAAAAGTAAACTCCAACTTGAATGAACTGGCTCATGCAGTGAGGGAACCAATAACTGCTCCCTCCCTACTCAGGTCCCTTCCGTGTGGTGCACTGCACTGTAAATAAAATATAGGTTGGAAGCAGAGCAAGAACATATTAGAAGCACCATTTTCTAATGAGTATAAAGGTTAAGTATTTCATTGTTAAATCTGAGGGTTTCCAATGCATAGAAAGTAAAGAAGAGTCCAACAGCATATGGCTGTACAAGAGGATAGTAAGGGTCAGGCCAAAGTAAGTATAAATTCAATCCAGGTGATAGTGAGGGATTTAAAAATCACAGAATCAAACATGGAACAAGAAGTTTAGGATTTTAATCTGTGGTCTGGGAGTGTCAGCACTTTATACCTAATCATTGAGCTGATGATAAACAGGTGTGCGCAGTCTCTGCTTTAAACCCAGAGTACTGAAATAGCACCCAAAGTACTCTGGCTTACAACAAGGCTGGTATTTTTATATATAAATATATACGGCTCTAATATTTATTCAGATGTTTGACAAAACACAGGACTAAATTAATTATTATTGCAGAAGGTAATTAGATGTAAGATGATCTAATTTAACTAACTTTGTTCCAGCACATTTCCAGTGCATCATTCCAACATCTCTTTAAGTGCTAATAGCTATATTTACTTTACTTTGGCATACCTTGTAAATATTTTATAAAATCAGCCAAAAATATAAATAACCTGTGTTGTTAAAATAAGGACACAGCATAATTTGGCTTACATATTATAAAAACCAAAGGGATTTTAATGTCCCACAGGCTGAAACTTTCATCTACTGATTGCCAGATTCCCTTGTTGTGGGCATTTAATAAATTTAAATTTCTTTGAGAAATATAATTTTACATACACTCTTGACTGTAAACACAGTGCAATCAGATTGTCACAAACTGTAGGAAATAGCTCATGTTGACTAATTCCCATTGCAAAGTAATTTTTCCTTTATTTTTTAATCTCACCACAGGAAAGGGATTATCATTAGAAAATCAACACACTGAGACCCACATGTCCCCAATGTACTGTTTGTATGATGATAACCCAGTCACCGCAGTTAGATAAGATTTGAAATTCAAGGATAAATGAATGTACAAGGTTTAATAACAAGGTTTATTTTGAATATTTTGTACAATTATCAGGAAGCAAAATGAAAACCATACAAACACAGTAGATATAAAATGTCTACACGCCTTGTGAAGTTGCAGATTTTTAAAATGGAAAGAAAGAAATAACAACATTGCAAATGTCAGACTTTTTAAATCTGTAATATGATCTTCCAATAAACAAAAATCCAGAAGTTACGCGCGTATATTTCTGCCTTTGCCCGTCGTTTTTTGGCCCATAGACTAACATACAAAACACGCGCAGTTTGGTATCCAATATACGGCGTAAGGACTTACGCGCGCAGATTTCAGAAAATCTACTCCATTCTCATCTCGCCACAAATTGAAGGCGCTGCAGCCCTTGCACTGACATAGAAACCAACGTAACTCTCTGAAGGCCTAACAAATGCATGCTTAACAACATACATATTAGCAGCTTGATCACAAATAGTTAACCTCTTCAAAGCATTTATTATTCCTGCCCCTGCAAGTTTGTCAAACCAATCACAAAGGGGTGCATCATGGGGCACAAGGGGTCAATCATGGGGCACAAGGGGTCAATCATGGGGCACAAGGGGTCATCATGGGGCACAAGGGGTCAAACATGGGGCACAAGGGGTCAATCATGTGGCACAAGGGGTCATCATGGGGCACAAGGGGTCATCATGGGGCACAAGGGGTCAATCATGGGGCACAAGGGGTGCTGGAAGCCCTACAATCCCCTGTTGTTCTGTCTACACATGTTGATTCTATAGTTACTGCTGAGGTCCATGGTGATGGTGCTGCCCCTGCTGCAGCTGGTCATCGAATTACATATTGCGGAGTTCCACTGCATGTAAGTGAAACTACTACATCCCACCCCCATTCCCTTAACCACCATGATTACTGAAAATATATCATTAGTTCAATTTTGGTCACTATGATTTATTGACTATCATTTCGAGGAATGAAAATGGATGTTTATACCTTATGTTAACACCTTCTGTAAAAACATTATTATTTAGATATATATACCCATGTGCAGGGATAGGCAAGGTGTCCTTCACTAAAAGTCTTTACCTTAGAAAATGTCCACCACAGCCTTGGCTCGTGCCTATCCCTGCACATGGGTCAATTTCTATTGGATGTGAGAAACCTTGATTTACATCTTAAAAGTGAATATCACTATATGTACCCTTCATACGCAACTATGTGATGTGGTTTAGAGAACATGAATATGTCATAAACATGATGATATTACCTTTTCTGGGCCATTTCCACACAGGCCTTATTATATTTTTCAAAAATATTAGTGTACTAAAACACCCCTCACATGGATGTGGATGACAATTATATGGTAAATAACAGAGGACAAGATTTAGGATGAAATATAACAATATTTTTTTTTTTAGGCTTCTTAGATGAGGAGGCTGAGGTGCCTGGAGTGGCTCTCTTGCCTCTCCTGGGTTGTGTGGATTCAGAGGATTCTGCAGGAGTGCTGGCCACAGATGAGAGGCTGGAGGCAATGTCCTGCTGGTGTGTGAAATGCTCCACCAACACACCCAACAGTTGGTTTTGTTCCCACCATCTGTTGTCACTCTGCATCTGCATGTCCGAAATAACCCTCAGCATCTGAGATTGGTTCTGGACGATACCACTTAAAGATGCTGCCATGTCCCGTTGCAGCTCAATGGAACGCTGTAGTAAAGTCTGTTGGCTCCTGTAAAACCTGCGTTAGTCTCTCTGCATTCTCTCGCAGGTTTATGTGAGCCTCTCGCAGGTTGATGTTTGCCTCCTCTGGAGGGCAATGTATGCATCTCCCAGGGCAGAATATGTGAAAAATGAGGTGTGGTAGCCAAGCGCTAAGATAATCCCTTAAGCTGAATACAAATGAAGGGTCTAACCAACCCCCAAGGGAAAGAACAGGTAGTGAAGGAATATGTACAGCGCCAATAAAGGCTAAGGGATAAATATAAACAATAAAAAACTAAAAAACGAAATATATACCTGCTAAGGCTGAAAAAGGATTTATTACAATTAAATAGTAATGGTACCAATGGATAAAATGAGTAAAAACAGTTAATAAAAACAATGGTAAGGTAGAGTGATGTGCTAATACACTCACAAAGTGCAAATGGCAATTTAATTTAAATTTAAATTTAATTTTTTATTTAAAGGCACTCAGCTTACCACTTCAGCAGTCTTGATAAAGGCCTTATTTTGGGGCCGAAACGCGTAGACCTGTTGGTAAGCATTATTCCAAGTTTTTTAACCACTTTGAGGACTTGTTACGCTATGGTACTCCTTTTTTTACAGGGACATCTCTAGGACATTGGACAAAGAGCTGACCGTTGTTAGGATTCGCCTGGGAACTCTTCCCCTCAGGATTCAAGGTTCCTTCATATGATTGCCTTTCAATTTACTGTTATTTGGATTACAACACTTCTTTTTGTTCTTTTTTGATCTTTTGTTGAACATCATTTTTGTTTTTGATTTTTGTTTTTTGATTTTTATTTTTGTTTTTTCACTGGATTTCCTTTTTTTTTTTTGCTTTGTGTCAAACCACCCTTCTTCCACATTTGCCACTCAATGGCATTAACTCACCTGTGATTCATTTTTTGCACTGCAGTGTCATCAGGACTTTTCAATATATTTTATTGTGATTTTTTGTGAATTTTTGATGTGAATCGATTTTTCTTTTTATTATATACCCAGTGACCAAATTACTCTCACTCATGTTGTAAAACATTTGCACTATTATGTTGCACATTTAAGTTGTATACACATTTATGTTGCATACACATTTTGGTTTATTTGTGTGTCCACACCCACACGTGGATTTCACCATTTTAGTTTTCCAACCCTTGGATCCAATTGCCATTTGCACTTTGTGAGTGTATTAGCACATCACTCTACCTTACCATTGTTTTTATTAACTGTTTTTACTCATTTTATCCATTGGTACCATTACTATTTAATTGTAATAAATCCTTTTTCAGCCTTAGCAGGTATATATTTCGTTTTTTAGTTTTTTATTGTTTATATTTATCCCTTAGCCTTTATTGGCGCTGTACATATTCCTTCACTACCTGTTCTCTCCCAGGGCAGAAGTCAGAGGATCTAAAGGCTCTTCACCAGCAGGGATTCTAGGCGCAGGTTCACCTCTAGCTGCTGTTGCATCTGGAACAATGCTGGCTGGTGCCTCAGCAGGAACAATGCTGGCTGGTGCCTCAGCAGGAACAATGTTGGCTGGTGCCTCAGGAGGAACAATGCTAGCTGGTGCCTCAGGAGGAACAATGCTGTCTGGTGCCTAAGCAGGAACAATGCTGTCTAGTGCCTCAGCAGGAACAATGCTGGCTGGTGCCTCAGCAGGAACAATGCTGGCTGGTGCCTCAGCAGGAACAATGCTGGCTGGTGCCTCAGGAGGAACAATGTGGGCTGGTGCCTCAGGAGGAACTACCACAGCTATATGCTCCTCTTCATATGCTGGAGCTCTTCCAAGGGAAGCGGATGGTGGAGCTCTCCGGGTGGACTGGTAGTCCCATTGACGACTGGTGTGCGACCACTCAGCCTGACCAGTTTGTATGTCCTGGTGGTAAAAGTCCTGACTGGCCTGATATTGGGAGGGGGGTAAAGACATCTACCCTTTGGGGATGCCTTGGCTGCCCCTCATAACCAAAAGAATAGTCCTCCGGCCAGGGCTCCTGCCAGGGCTCCTCTTCAAATCTTGGTGGCATGACATATGGGTCCTCAACAGAGGCAATCCAACCCACCTCATGCCTGGGAGCATACTGTTGAGGGATTCTCTGGCCTGGTGGTAGTGGTGGAGCCATCCTCTGGCCTGCTGGTTGTGGTGGAGCCATCCTCTGGCCTGCTGGTTGTGGTGGAGCCATCCTATGGCCTGGTGGTTGCGGTGGATCTATGGCTGTTTGCACCCTGGTGACAGGAGGTTCTGTGGAGGAATCAAATGATGAGAGGTATTAGTACAATCATATATATATATATATCCATGTGGGCATACAATGTACATTGATACATGCTAGGGCCTATACTCATTCTCATGTCATACTCTATAACATGCATGTGCACATTGTGATTTGTGATATGAGGGATTTTAATATGCAAAGTATACATGTATGTGTTTCATACAATAGTTCTGTGTACATGTCAGTGATGGAGAAAATGTGTTCTTTAAGTGACACTATGGTCACACAATTTCCTTTAGCCTGATGTAGGCACATAACGTGCTTTCTTGATCTAAAAGTATTGTGATAGCTATAGTGTCCATTTACTGAAAACTCTACATGTGGCTTGTGGCCTGTGTTACTCCGAGACATGTTAGTATTTCACTATTCCACCTCATATCATGAATTTCAATGTGTTAAGTAGCATTAAATGGACATTAAACCCATTTTTATTCTTTCATGATTCCGCTAGAGCATGCAATTTTAAACAACTTTGTAATTTACTTCCATTACCTAATTTGCTTCATTTTCTTGATATTCTAAGCTGAAAAGCATATCTAGATAGGCTCAGAAGCTGCTGATTGGTGGCTGCACATCAATGCCTCATGTGATTGGCTCGCCCATGTGCATTGATATTTAATAAACAAATAATAACAAAATAATGAAGCAAATTACATAATAGAAGTAAATTGGGATGTTGTTTAAAACTGTATTCTCTATCTGAATAATGACATAAAAAGCTTTGGTTTAATGTCCCTTTAATGTGAAATATAATTGTAGATGTTTTTGTTAGTAGGCCAAATACCATGCTCCTCATTGTGTACATGAATGTGTGACATTAAAGGATGTTATATCTCAAATACATATAATACTGGTGTGTGGGATGTTACTCACCAGCATGCTGTGCTGATGTTGCAGTCCCTGAGTCACGAGCCCCTGGAAGTCCACGGACTGCTGTGACGCTCAGGGACCTGCGAATGAGCTCCTGTCACTCATTATATTCCGCCTCCTGGTGAGGACCACCGCCTGTTCCCTTCTGCTGCATGGCTTCTTGGCCCATTTTCTCCTTGACCCACCTCTTGCAGTCATTCCACCTTTTCTTGAGCCCATCCACATTCCTCCTCTGCTGGGCCACGCCGTTGACTGCCTCCTCGACCCTCTGCCATGCATCTTTACGCCTTTGGGCAACTCCTTTGCCCTTCTCTTGGCCAAAGAGGGCAGTGTGGTTCTCCAGGACGGCCTGGACTAGCACAAGGTTTTCTGCAAAAGAGAAGTTGGGGCACCTAATGCGCTCCTCGTCCTGGGCCGCCTGGCTCCCTCCCTGGGATGTACCTGGTGTGGGTTCCTCCCTATCCTCTCCCTCCTCCCCCCTTCTATCCCCATGTGCACCCTCTGTCCCTCTTCTGAGTGTGCCTGACCTTGGGGCAACCCCAATCCCATCCTCCCTTCTCTCCCCCCTCCACTCACTCCCTGACGGGGACTCTGCTGCTCCTCCTGTCCATAATCCTCTCCCTGCAACTCCCCTTCCCTCCTCCCCCCCCGCCCTAGCTCTCCCTGTCATCCTCAAACTACACACACTCACACACTCACACTCAATCCCACTTCAATCACACACAATCACAACCAAACACTCAGCCTATCACACTGTAAAAGATAAATAAAATGTGTGAGGTGTTATAAAAAAAAAGAGTGTTGTGTATTTTGTATATGTGTGTATGCAAAATGTGTGCAATATGTAAAAAAAGTGTAAGTAAATGTACAGGCTTACCAATCCAACAATCCGACCTAACTAACTTAATGAAATGCTCCTCTCTCACTACTCTTACCACTAATCTCTCTACTCACTGTAGTGTGCTGTAGCTCCAAGAACCAACCAAACACACTAAAGAAAATGGCCGCTGCGCATGGGTTTATGTATGAATTTTGAATGGCGTAATTACGTGTCACATCTTTTAGAATTGGCCAATATTTTTTACGATTCGTAGGCTAATTTAATAAAACTACACTTTATTGAGACTTTACGTGAACAAAATACTGGCGTAAGTACGACTAAAATGTCTATTTGCGCACATTTTAGTTGATCGCAGGTTTTTCTTACTTACGCCAGGAAAATATTGGATAGGTCGAGTTGCGAGGTGAAATTATGGGCGGCGCGGGTTCCCTTGCCTATATCGGACCCTAGACTTTGGAACTTTATCACACTCTTCTTTGCAAAAATGTTTAAGTTCCTTTAAATTGGGAAGGTATCTCCTGTGTACACCTCTCTTTAGATCATTCCACCGGTTTTTGATGGGATTGAAGTCTGGGCTCAGACTGAGCAATTCCAAGACTTTGTTTTTATTTTTCTGAAGACAAGCCTTGGATGACTTGGATATGTGTTTTGGTTTATTTTGATGTTGGATTCATCTTTCTGACATAGGCCAGCAGATTTCTTCCCAAAATATCTTGATTATTGGAGCTAATAATTATTCCATCTATCTTGATAAAAGCCACTGATCCAGCTGAAGAGAAGCAGCCCTAAAAGATGATGCTACCACCACCTTGCTTCAGAGTCATTATGGTGTTCCTTGGATGATGAGCTTTATTGGCTTTGTGCCAAATATATCTTGGGACAAAAAGTTAAACCTTTGTATTATCAGACCATAGCACATTTTCCAATATGGTTTGGGGTGACTGAATAAAACTGTTGGCTTAATTTAGATGGGCTTGGATGTTACTTTTTGTAAGAAAGGGTTTCCATCTTGACACCCTATCCCATAGCCCAGACATACAGAATACAAGAGATGGTGGTCACATACAAGGAGTGACTGGTACCTCCCAGAAAATCCTGTTGCTTCTTTATCTAGGTAGTCTCCCTGATAAGTATTCTTCTTGTTCTCTCATCAACTTTAAAAGGTTGTCCTTATCTTTGTAATGTCTCTGTGGTACCACATTTTTTCCACTTTTTGATGATGGTTTTGACAGTGTTCCACAGTTTCTTTGGTAAATCTTTGCAAATCTTGGCTCTCCCAGTAGGATGGAACCCCAAACATTCAAGCAAATCCTACAGCAACATCTGACTTTAATCTGGGTCTAATTAGAATAACTTTCATTGATGGTAGATGTATGTTTTTTACCTACTGTGGTGATTTAGAATGGAAAAACATAAACACAGCTAGAGCTCTCTTTATAATATATGAGACTTATGCAATGTTCCTATTAATTAACTATTTGTTTTTTTACTCTGGATTTTCATTGTTTGGAAGACCACATTACAGATGGAAAATGTCTGACATTTACATTGTTGTTATTTCTCTCTTTACATTTCAAAAACCTGCAAAGTCATAAGGGCATGTACACTTTTTATATAAAATGTAAAATACAATTTACACATTTGAAAATGCAACTATTAAGGGCTAGATTATGAGTGCCTCAAAAAGGGATTTATTGCAGCTCTTTGAGCACGCCAGGTTTTTCACTCATATTACAAGTTGAAAGTAAACACGATCGCTTGAGCACAATTGAAGTTAACGAGCATCAGGTAAGCCTGACCGCAGAGTTCAGAGCTCCGGTTAACAGTTTAGCAAAATAAAAAAGTTGTGGAAAACACATCAAAAATAAAATACATTACAAAATACAGATACATTTATAATAACACCATGCAATAAAAATTAGTAAAAAACAATGCACAAAAAAGTTATAAATGTTCAAAGATACGAGGTCTCAGGTGTTAGAAAACATAGATATACATAAATACACATGTCTACATATGTATTTATGTAATTCGATTTGTATATGATTACAGACATACAGTATATGCACATATTAACACACAAATACATATGTTTATATATATATATATATATATATATATATATATATATATATATATATATATATATATATATATATATATATATATATATATATATTGCATTGGAGCCCTTTGCAGTTAAGTAGAGGAAAACATATTTATGAAATATTCATATTTAATAAAGGTTTTAACTATGTATTTACTGTAAATATTTCACATTTCAATGTTCTGCACATAGCAGAATATGTTCTAATTATTTTTAAATATATATATATATATATATATATATATATATATATATATATATATATATATATATATATATATATATACATATATATACAGTATCTATACCTACATATAATTATCTTCAGTTTCAGAAGCAGGCTTGACAGGGGAGTTCCCTTGTCTGTATATTTCCCTGGATTTTCAACAACTTTCCAATTTACTTCTTTTATCTAATTTGATCTCTCTTCTTGTTGAAAAGTACGCCTTATTTGTACATCTGTTTTTATAGCTGAAAAAACCCATAGCCAAATCCTCATCTGCAGCAAAGTATAATGTTGTGATGAGTTCTATGTAAGAAGCCTTTGCTATTACTCATAGCAGAACTGTAGATGCCTTTATAGGAAATCTATATGAGGGTTAAAAGGTTCCAGTAGCTTTGGTTTAACAGTGTTTAGGTCTTACCTCATAATAAGGATGTTAAAGTGTGTGAAGTCCTAAATCTAATAACTCAAACATAAAGTTCTATTTAAGATACTTTAAAGGAATGTGAAACCAATACATTTTCATTTGTGATTTATACAGAGCATATCATTTTAAAACTAGCACTACATGTCGGGAAGTAGTGATGCCATTGAGTGCTCTTGCAAATGATAGTGCTATATAGGGCTCCAGACATGAGCATGCTCCTGAGCTTACCTTCCTGTTTTCAACAAAAGATGCTAACAGAACAAAGAAAATTTGATAATAGAAGCAAATTGCATCATCTATCTGAATCATGAAAGAAAAAGTTTGGGTTTCATGCCCCTTTAACCAATACTAGAAGAAAAAAGAAAAAACTCAGTTCAACATGGAGGGCTTTGTTCAAAATAAATAAATAAAAATAGGAGGACAAGTAAATCACCACACCATAGAGAAGTACAAGTAACCACATCCAGGTGCCTAAAAAATAATAAGGCCTGGTAAAAAAAAAACCCACACATTTAAAATATTCCCTATGTTTAAGTGTTGGGTATATTATGTCATTTTATCATTCCTGGATTTTAAACACCGGTGCTTATGTATCATAGCAAACAGTAATACAAAGAGTCTCTACATTCTCTATACTCATTAACAAATTAAATAATTTACCATTGCTTATCTCTTCCTCTATACATTTAAGAAATACACTTTCAATCAACATTATTGGCACCCTTGAATATTTTGTACATCATGTACAATATCTCTGAAAAAGGTTAATAGTGCAACAGCTTTAAAAAAATGGGAATACAAAGTATAACAAATGTAAACATTGCCATGACACTATTATTTGAAACCCACTTGAACAATTCAAATCAGTTTGAAAAAAAAGAAAAGAAATTGAATGTCATTGCTGCAAAATTAGACACATATGTCTCAATGTATCAAGCAGCAAATGCCGTCACTGAGCCCCTGTGAAGCAGGCTCAATCATGGAAACTTGTTTGGGGTTATTGAGAGGCCCTGCTTGTGCTCAATTGGTCATGCACGAAAAGGGGGTGGTGATTTTTATACACTATTACTATGTGATACATGTTTTCAATAATGTTGCAGTAAAGAACTTAATGGGACACAAAACCCACATTTTTCCTTTCATGATTCAGATAGAGCATGCCATTTTAAGCACCTTTCTAATGTACTACTATTATCAATTATTCTTCATTCTCTTTCTATCTTTATTTGAAAAGCAGAAATATGAGATTAGGAGCCAGCCCATTTTTGGTTCAGCACCTGGGTAGCGCTTGCTGATTAGGTGCTGTCAATTTATCTGTTTGGACATGTTGGGGGAGAATGAAAAACACTAATTAAAGGGACACTGAACCCAAATTGTTTTTTTTTTTTTTTGTTATTCAGTTAGAGCATGCCATTTTAAGAAACTATCTAATTTACTCCTATTATCTAATTTTCTTCATTCACTTGGTATCTTTTTTGAAAAGGAAGAATGTAAGTTTAGATGCCCATTTTTGGTGAACAACCTGGTTTATTCTTGCTGATTGGTGGATAAATTAATCCACCAATAAACAAGTGCTGTCCAGAGTCGGAACCAAAAATCGGCTGTCTCCTTAGCTTAGATGCCTTCTTCTTCAAATAAAGATAGCAAGAGAACAAAGAAAAATTGATAATAGTAGTAAATTAGAAAGTTGTTTAAAATGGCATGCTCTATCTGAATCACAAAAGAAAAAAATTGGGTTCAGTATCCCTTTAAGAGTTGGCATATAGGTTAAGAAGCAGTATATGACTACTGGTTCTAAATTATTATCAGCAGGCTCGCTCATGCACTCCATAGCTGCATTCCCAGCTTCTTAAATGGATCCATATTGGTCCTTATTTTTTTAAGATGTACTGTTATTTTTATTATTATTATTATTATTGTAATTATTATTATTACTTTTTTCTTCATGGAATTGCTCTCATTTGTATGAAGAAAATCATACATCATTTTCTTGATATTGCTTTGCTTTGTGTAAGGAAAGACAAATGATGTATTGTGTATACATTTTCATTGTTTATATATGTTTTTATGTTGCAATTATATTTCACAGTTACATAATGTACCAACATACGCTATCAGCATCTATTATTGTGACTAACCATGAACATGTAGTGACATGCAGGAGTAATATGCCAAAATAAAAGAAATTATGAGGCATTTTATCTTAAGCTGTACTATATAGTACATTATTATCCTTATTAACCTTATTAATACTGCTGCACTTATGTATAGATATTTGTTGTAGTAGAAACACAAAATATTTTTACAATCTACAGGCTACTATGATAATGGAATGAGAATGTGATATTGATTACATGGGAGATGTACTGTTATGACTCAAGTAATATTTTCCTATATATTTTGGATAGAGCTCACCCACCACACCTGATTAGATCAATACCTAAAAGCCATTTTATTAGGCTTAGAAGGAATACAAATTCAGATTCAACATATCAAACACAGTCAGCAGAATTAAAAAAAGGGATTCTACAGAGGGGTTATTCTAAGGATCTCCTGGATAAAGCACAAGATGAAGTCAGGCAAATGTCTATCGCAAAAATATCAAAAAATCATTTAATGATTATACTGTTGTCTTTAGTACCCCATATTCTTCTCAGTATAACAAAATTGTGGGTATTTTAAAAAAACACTTTGTTAGAGAATGACAACTTACTGGCACCCTATGTAAAGAGCTGTAAATTTGTTTCTAAACGTCCTGTGACCTTAGGGTCCAAGCTCTCTCCTAGCATGATTACAACTAAAGATTTAGATAGAAATAGAACTACATGGCTCTATTCTGAAGGGAACTTTAAGTGTACTAATTACAACTGTAAGTCATGTTCAGTTCTAACCATAGAAAAGGAATTTAGATCTTCAGTAACCCAACACACATTTAAGATAAACATGCATGCCACTTGCCGTGCCGAATGGGTGATTTATTTAATCACCTGTAATTTATGTCAGGCCCAGTATGTAGGTCAGACTTCTTGCGAACTCCGTACTCGAGTCTGTGAATATATGAGGGATGTGGAGAAGTATAATAAAGATTCAGCACTTGCAAAACATTTCAATGGAATACATTTTAGTAATGTTTCAGATTTTGGGGTACAAATTATAGATAGGGCTATTAGACAACCCAGAGGGGGAGACCGTCATAAGTTACTTACCAGAAGGGAACTCTTCTGGAAGTTTAAGTTAAAAACAAGATTCCCCCTAGGAATGAACTTTGAATGGGATATTTCCTTTTTCACTGGCTAGTCTTTTGGCTCTATCTGTAATATCGTTATCAATAGAATCTTTAGCCTTAAAACTAAGGTTAACATTTTTGTGTTCACACAATTTTTTTCACAATATAAGTTTAGTTTAACTTTTATTTAACTCTTATCTTTCTCCATCCACTATAAATATTAATATTTTATAATTATTATTATTATTTATAATACACATTAGCTAGATTTGCTATTTTGAACCTACTAGCTCAGTTAATATTGTATAGTGTTCCCTTTTAAAAATGTAAGAATGTACAATTGCTTATAAATTGCCTATAATGGCATAATCAGTAAAGGAGCATTTAAGATTAGAAACTCTATTTTGGCTAATGTATGCATTATTGCTTTATGTATATTATATATCCTTTTTCTTAGTAGTTATTTCCAACATTGCTTAGGTACAATATATTTTTTATTACTTTATTTTGTTTTATATTATTTCAGTACACCTAGTCCACCTTATTGCAGAGAAAGAAGCAGTCTGTACCAACGGTTGTGATTGGAGGGACCAGTCTTAAGTACCAGGTAGACTTTTGTAGTAATCGCCTATGATTAAGCTCTACACCAGCATGTAATGAGTCAGAGGTTACCTGCCTTGTCTACCTACATAGCAGATGTTTGCTGTTTTAACCTATAAATAAAAGTTACAATTTACTCTTGGAGTCCACGGATCCCTTCTTACATTTTGTTATAAACTTTTCAGCTGTAATGGAATATATTTTGAGGGATCTTATTGGGCTTCTTTTTATTAAAATGTTTCTCCTTGGATAATATATTTTACCTTGTTTCAAAGAAAAGGACCATCCCTTTCAGGAAGACTGAAGATTCACTTTTTTCACAAGTGAATTTGGGAGCTTGGGCTTCATAGCAAACTAGGTTACTATACAATCTCATAAAAATCCACAAAATGCATGTGTTTTAGGAAGGACTGTAAATGGTGCATAAAGTTATCAAATCACTTTATTGTACAAGTGATACTTTATAAAATGTTACCATTATTCTATAGTTATACAGTTGAATAAGTTCATCAAGACTATCTAATAACTCAGTGGCTAAAGTTGTTGAATAGATATTTTTTCTTTGGCGTTTGTGAGTTTATGATGATGCAGTAATGATTGCTTTAAGAATGATCTTTCCGATTTATTAT
Source organism: Bombina bombina (assembly GCF_027579735.1). Lineage (NCBI taxonomy): Eukaryota > Metazoa > Chordata > Amphibia > Anura > Bombinatoridae > Bombina > Bombina bombina. The sequence goes on from NC_069500.1 coordinate 1,173,002,265, forward strand.
TAGAATTGTAAAATAATATTTCAAAGTAAATCTGAAAAAATAACAAAGAAAAATACACACAAAAATCTTGAAAATTTTCCCTATAGCATATTCTTAGATGTTCCCCATGAGAAAGGCCTTTAACACATTGTTATGTAATGCTATGAATGCCAGTCCCACAGCACACAAGTTAAGAAATATGCATGTTCAATTATTATTCCACATTGTTTCTATGGAGCTTCATTAAAGTATATAAATCAGTACTACTGTCAACTCTACCATTAAGTATTCAATAAGAAAAGACTTAATGCAATTAATAGCAATTAAAATTATGCTTTTATGATGTCAGCTACTGCAATGTAGGGATATAATTGCCTGCAAGGAGTTTTGTACAGTATTTATCCTCTAAATCTGTCCACTTTATATGAAAAATGCCAAAAACATATCCCATATGGGTACCATTATCTTCTTGTTTTTTAAGAAGTAATCTATCTTAACCAGCATATGCACATTAGGCTAATTTGCTTTAATTAGTTTTTTCTCATTTGATAATAAGCATGTTGCAGCTATCTTTTTTTTTTTTTTTTTCCTTTTGAGAGGTACATATGCTAAACTTTTACTCATTAAATTCTCATTAAGAGGTCAGCAATTCAATAGACCAAGTAACATGGCATTTCAATTTATAGTTTGCTCTAAGATTAGATTTAAGCTATCAGTCTTATTGAATAATAATAACTGCATAATTATAATCAAAATATTGAGAAATCTAAGCTCAGCTAATTGATTGGCAACAAGATGTTAAATAGAGGCAATGCTGATTCAGCTTTGTAAGAAACCATTGTCTGAGCATGATTAATTAATGTAGTGATTCATGTATCCATCAGTTAAGTTTTGCAAACACAACCATGGATAGAAAAATATAATCCTAGTAATAGATTTTCAGCCACAGGGTATCATATGAAATGTTTTCAAGAAACATAGCTTTCCATTTGCTTTGCTAAGCAGATGTTGATATCCAGCTAGTATTATTTTTTATTTATTTGTTAAAATATATATAAAAAAAAAATCTTTCTAAGAATTCTAGTAGCATTCACTATATTAAATAATGTACGTGTTAATGAAGCGAGTATTAAAAAAAATAAAAAAATCAATACATTAATCTGATTTAAAAAACTTAGAGCTAGATTACAAGTGTTGTGCTAACTGTTGAGCGCAAGCAATATCGTGTTTTTTGCGCACATCGGAAAGTGAACACGCTCACTCAAGTGAATCACGATTTGCATTCATCAGGATAGCGCGACTGAAGAAACTTGCGTAAATGGTAGTGAGTAGCCTTAAACACAACATGAATACATTTAAAATTACAGTTACATTCATATAAACACTTTCTGAAAAAAAAAATATCTAAACGTTTATTAGGGCTCAAAGATATATGGTATAAGGTATAAATATTTTTTACATTCCAATGTATATATGTATTCCAATATAAGGGGATATAAACGTAAAACCATTCAAGATATCAAATCTACTATGTCCCAATTGACACAAGCTAAAGCATTGATAAAGAGAACCAGCGAAGACACACCTGATGTGGCTTCAAGGATGACGTTCGTGACCACATATTCTCCTGAAAAGTGGCAAACACCCAGTATTCTGCAGGAAAATTGGCACATCATCACCGATGAATGCTTACCCTTTAAGAATACCATCCATCCAAGGGTTGGTTATAAACGTTCAAGATCGTTGAGGGACTACTTGATGCGTCCTGACAATGTCCAAAGTTATACCAACAAGACTTGGCTAGGGAAGCCTAAACATGGTTGTTTTAAGTGTATGGGTTGCACTACCTGTAATGGGTTGGTACAATCCACCAATTCTGTCCCTTCATGGCACAACAAATGCTATGCCCTTAAGCACAGAGCCACATGTACTACCAAGTTTATAGTGTACATGCTGCACTGTTGCTGTGGCAGATATTACGTTGGCAAAAAGAATGATGATCTATGTACCCGTATGGCCAATCACAGGACATCCATACGTGCTGCCCTAGTCACTGGTGAAAGTGATCAGCCAGTGGCTAGACACTTTTTCTCTGCCAAACATACTGTGGCCGATTTGCGATAAGTGATCATTGATCACGTCCCTCCCTTACTGAGAGGGGACAATAGGGCCAAATTGTTGTTGCAAAAAGAGAACAGGTGGATTTACACCTTAGATACTTTAGTACCTAGGGGCCTTAATACCCATTTTGATATGCAATGTTTCTTGTAATGATCCTGTTTGAACATATTTTACAGGTAATAGTATATTGTGTAGTACAGCTAGCCATAGATTCATACTAATCTGATATTCATATTCTGAGTCTGTCAGTTATTATATTATACAGGTATGATTAAGATTGTATTCATAATTTTTATGTGTTTTTGACATTTTCCCTCCTAGTAGCAATAGCACACAATAGACTAATCATTAAACTGCGCTTCTCTTACTTTTGCAAAAGATCTTATTGCATAAATCTTATGGAGACCAGTTTGTATAGTCCCAATTTTAGTTGATATTCCAAATTGATATTCAAAACGTCCCTCTACATAAAAGAGGTTATACAACTTTAAAAGGTAGGCTGTTGTAAATATGTAATCATGTTTACCACAGCGATCGCTAATAGTAATAGATAGGGTGTAGGAACATAGCAAATAGCATACACATTTACAGCATATAATACATAAGGAGAATATAAATACTTCCCAGATGGTGATAGAAGTAATGAGAGTTGAGTGGATTCTGCTCTGATAGAGGGTGCAAAAACTGTGCTCCTGCTCCCAAGAACGATACTGCAAACACAAAAAGGGAACAGAGCGCAACCCACTCTAAGAGTAAAACCGTTTAATACAGGATATTAAAGCACATACATAACAAACACGTACACAGAATAAAATATGTAAAGGCACTACAAAGTCACCAAAGGTAATGTCCTTCACCAACTCCCTGATAGAACTGTTCCTGCTCCTTTAGGCACTTCTGAGCGAGTATTAGATATCCGGAACGCCACAGGAAGTGGTTATGATACCAGGATCACCACCAACTCACCGACTGAGATTACCAACGGATAATCACCTGCAGCCGTATGCGAAAAGACTCTATGCGTTTCATCGGGTTACGACCCGACTTTGTCAAGAGATAACATGTCAGTGGTACATAGTTCCTTTTTAAATGTAGTGGGCTTGACACACCTCCGATGTGAAGTGGAATTTGATTGGCTGATACTCCTGATCTGAGCGATGATCCCTATTTTGATACAATATAAACCCCAAACATTCAATAAAACCCTATTACTCAATTTATAGAATGTTACTATTTTTGAATATAATTATAAATTAGTTTAAACATATTTAAACCAATGTATAAAAAATGGTGATAGTATAAAAAAGATGTCATATCCTAAAAATTAATATTAAAATATTCAAATATTCATTGTATGCTTGTATATCAGTGTGTATGAAAATATATATACACCAATATACAAATGGGGGAAAAGGATGGAAAAAATCAGAGAGAACATCCGAAACAGAAGAAGTTATCATCTGGTATGCCTAGAGTCCCTCAACCCTTATAAATATATTCCTATTTGTTCATTAGCGACATGTGATGTTCACAGTGAAGGGGAGACTACACTAAGAGCCTATCTAAATGAGATGTATTAACTGTTGGATACCCATTGGGAACACCCAATATTAGTTCAATGGTTAGGGTAAAAAGCCTACATAAAAGCCTGAAGGTCCAAATCAATATTTAGACCTTTAGGGTTAGCAGTATTGAGGGTTTTGATTTCGTGAATTTTATTTTATTTTATTTTAAAAGGTATTGATTTTATTTTGAAACATAATTATTTTCAGTTTGATTCACAATTTTATTTACAGTTATAAAGCACAGCGATGGGGACAACTTTTGCCCCATCCTATGCCAATTTATTTATGAATTATTTTGAAGATAAATATGTTTGGCACCACAATCCATTTAGCACTAGTTTAATAAACTATTTTAGGTATATTGATGACATCATTATTATTTGGAAAGGTCAGGAGGACCAAGCCATAAAGTTTGTTGAACACTTAAATAATAACAACATGAATCTTAAATTTACTAGTAAGCTACATAGAAATGAAATGGAATTTTGTTGATCAGAGCAATAACATTGCTGTGAAGAATTTTAGGAAACCAACCGATAAGAATGGATTCCTAAGAGCTAACAGCGGGCATCTTCTGAGGTGGAAAAATAACAGTTCTATCCGGGAGTTGGTGAAGGACATTACCTTTGGTGACTTTTTAGTGCCTGCACATATTTTATTCTGCGTACGTGTTTGTTATGTATGTGCTTTAATATCCTGTATTAAACGGTTTTACTCTTAGAGTGGGTTGCGCTCTGTTCCCTTTTTGTGTTTGTAGTAGCAATAGTAGCCTAGTAGCAATGTTTGCGGTAGGTAGGTTTCATTTGTCTCCCTGGTAAAATTAATTATGTCCTGTTACAGGTTATGAATTTCATAATTATACTTGATATTCATTTTTGTAAGTAATGTCTTAGATATTCCCCTCACACTTTATTGAAAAAATCCAAGTAAAAGCACTGTGTATCAGCAGATACAGTTCATTAGACCACGCTAGCCCTTAGTAAAATAAAATATTAACACATTAAATGCATTGTTAAACGAACATAGAGAAAAATATTTAGGGCCAGATTACAAGTGGAGCTTGAAAATGTTACTGATGTGGTGAGCTAATATCGCTAGAGCTCAAATAATATTGGCTTTACTTTTGCACTAACTTAACGTTCAAAGTAATATATATATCGCTCAAACAAGAGCCTTGGGCAAGCTGGATGTCAGATAGCAATGGTGCTGTAAATCCCTCAAATAATAGACTTTTATAGGGAAGGTGCTAAAAATCTGGCTATCACTCGAGAGCTAAGCAAAAGGTGCTTTAAAGTCTAAAGCCCACTAAGCCAAATATATGATAAGGTTTGAAGGTCTTTAAATAAATGGTGTTAAGCTTGGAGTTTAAAATTATTAATAATAATGTTCTAAGAGTCTTTTTCTACAAGTAGGGAAGAAAAAAGAAGTATTTTAGTCATATTTGGGATAGTCTTATTCTTGCCCCAAACACCTCACACATGCATGCATACGTAGACATACATATGTACCCACAAATACCCATACATACACACATGCATGCATACGTAAACATACATATGTACACACAAATACCCATACATATATACATACATGCATACGTAGACATACATATGTACCCACAAATACCCATACATACACACATGCATGCATACGTAGACATACATATGTACACACAAATACCCATACATACATACATACATACATACATGCATACGTAGACATACATATGTACAAACAAATACCCATACATACATACATGCATACGTAGACATACATATGTACACACAAATACCCATACATACATGCATACGTAGACATACATATGTACACACAAATACCCATACATACACACATGCATGCATACGTAAACATACATATGTACACACAAATACCCATACATATATACATACATGCATACGTAGACATACATATGTACAAACAAATACCCATACATACACACATACACCTCCATACCCCTTTGAATTACTGTATTTCCATACACACAAAAACAACAAAAAAACATAATATCCTTTTTATATCTATAAATATGTGTGAAATACTTTATTTTAAGATATTTGACATATGTTTTGTTATTATATTCAAACTTTCCTTCTGGTCTCCAAGAGGGCAACATTTTCCAGCACTATTATAAATTGTACTTGATTGTAATATGAGAGATGAAAGCATGGCATAAACTATCCATTGAAAGTAAAGGGCGTGAAATCTTTTCTTACACATTTTTTTTTTTTTTACAGATTTTGCACTATTCTCATTACAGGGTCACAATATGAATAGCGCACTCTGCGCTATGGTTCACACAGTACTTGTAATCCTGGCTATAGAGTTCATATGTTGCGATAAGTAATATCTCTGGACTGTGCTAACATTATTGTGCAACTTAAAGGGACAGTCAAGTCTAAAAAAACGTTCATGATTCAGTTAGGGTATATAATTTTAAACAACTTTCCAATTTACTTTTATCACCAATTTTGCTTTGTTCTCTTGGTATTCTTAGTTGAAAGCTAAACCTAGGAGGTTCATATGCTAATTTCTTAGACCTTGGAGGCCGCCTCTAAACTGAATGCATTTTGACCACTAGAGGGCGTTAGTTAATGTATTTCATATAGATAACATTGAGCTCATGCACATGAATTTACTGAGGAGTGAGCACTAATTGGCTAAAAATGCAAGTCTGTCAAAAGAACTGAAATAAGGGGGCAGTCTGCAGAGGTTTAGTTATAAGGTAATCACAGAGATACAAAGTTTATTATTATAACTGTGTCGGTTGTGTATAACTGGGTAATTAAGGGATTATCTATCTATTAAAACAACAAAAATTCTGGTGTTGACAGTCGTTTTAATATTACAACTCCATGGTAAATCCAATTTACCAAGGAAAGGTTAGTGCAGCCGACATCACTCTAACTCATAATACTTTTATTGGATATTGCAACTGCACTAAATAGCACTGATATTACAAGTTGAAAGTTATAGGCAGCGATGGGCAAATGTGTAAATTTCCGAATTTGAATGTTAGAACTACCGAAATTCTAATTATAAATCCGAATGTTGATAAGAACGAATATTCTTAAAAATTCTATAATCGAATGCTATTTACAGTTTTCGGATGTCCCTTTCGAATTCGAATGTTTATAATTATATCGAATGTCCACATTTGAAATTTCGAATTTAACATTCTATTTAACAAATACTATTCAGAAGTTCAATAGTTCATGTGGTAGGGCGGGAATCTAGTAAATTGATACATAATAGATACAAATATATCATTTTGAATGTTTCTATATAGAATATTGCATAATTTGAATATTACATTTAAAGAAAGCATTAGAAATACTATTGCAAACATATAAATTCACATTTTTCAAATTCGAATATTACATTTAAAGAAAGCATTAGAAATACTATTACAAATATAAATTCAAATTTTTCTAAATAAATATTTTCAAATGTAATCGTAAAATTCGAAACCGAACATTCGAAAATCGAATGTTAGAATGTTATGTAAACATTTGAAAATTTGATTCGAACGAACGTGTTAAAATTTGTTTCTTTTTTCGAATGTTTTGCGAAACATCCGCCCGTCCCTAGTTATAGGTTGTGCTAGAGCACAAACTGAAATTTGTGCTAGTTGAATTAGCACTGGAGACCTGAAGTGAAGTGTTTGGATTAAAAAACTAATATCATGAAAGACATAAAAAACATATTAAAATATAATATTACACACATGTACACTTTTTAATAAAAAAAAAATATATAATATATAATATTAATATTGATAAAAAATGTATAAGGGTTAAAAAGGGATATGGTATATGGCAAAGTGTCTGGGAAGGGCTCCAATGTGTATATATGTCTTAATATGTTTATGTGTTTATATGCATACATTTGTATGTGCACACATAATACATATATACCTATATATACATATATACACATATAAAAACACAGATATAGGTATATATAAATAAATGTATATATATATATATATATATATATATATATATATATATATATATATATATATATATGTTGAGTGCAGTTTGTGCTCAACAGTGACAAAAAATTAGCCTGCCACTTGTAATCTAGATACTATAATAAATAATACAATATGAATAATAATGATAATATTTAATTATTCATATAGTGAAAAACTTCCAAGTTTTTCCAGATTTTAATGGAATTTAAATCTGAAAATTGTAGTTTTAACTTTGCAGTGCATTCTGTGGAATTAGACCCCTGGGCCTCCATTACATATAGAGTGTCGCCCGCAAAAGCCGGCGACGCCAGATTTTACGCGATTTTGGTATTATATATACGGCGTAGCATACAAGTTACGCGCATATATTTTACCCTTCGGACGTATTTTTTTTAGCCATAGACTAACATAGAACAGCCGCACAATTTGGTATCCAATATACAGCGTAAGGACTTACGCGTGCAGAATTCAGAAAATCTACTCCATTCTCATCTCGCCACATATTGCAGGCGCAGCAACCCTTGCACTGACTAGAAAAGCAACGTAACTCCCTGGAAGCCTTAACAAACACATACATTTAAGCAGCATCTCAAGGTTAAAGGGACAGTATACTATGATATTGTTTTTTTTAGGTTTATTTGTGTATTTGAAATAGTTTGAAGCCACAACATAATCAGATGGATTGAGCTTGTAGGTACTTTATCACATTGTGGACATATACTTGCTTATTTACTTTAAATTGTATTACCTTCATCTCTTTAGAACCCACTGGAGTGTAATTTATTCTAATGCTAACACAGCTTGGCACTGATGCCAAAATATATAAAGGGACAGTCAAGTCCAAAGAAAACCTTCTTCTTTTAAATAGGGCATGTTATTTCTATCTACTTTCAGATTTAATTATAACACTTGCTTTGTTCTCTTGGTATTCTTAGTTGAAAGCAAAACCTAGGATGGCACATATGATAATTTCTAAGACCTTCTTGAAGGCTGCCTCTTTGCAATTGTGTCAAACCAATCACAGACACCACAACCTCTCACCTGCAGACTTAAAACACCTGATAATGCCCACCCTATCAGTAACATCACTACTATATATACCAATGTGTCAATTTATATTGGATGTGAGATACATTGATTTACATCTTAGAAGTGAATATTACTATATGTACCCTTCAGAAACAACTATTGTGGATGTGAGTTATAGTACAAGAATATGTCATAAACAGGATAATATTACCCTTTTCTTTGCCATTTCCACACAGGTCTTATTATATGTCTTAACAATATTAGTGTACTAAAACAAACCTCACATGGATGTGCATGACAATTATATGGTAAATAACAGAGGACAAGATTTATGGTGAGCTATAAGAATATTTATTTATTTTTTGGCTTCTTGGATGAGGGAGCTGAGGTGACTGTAGTGGATTGCCTTGTTCTCCTGGTTTGAGAAGATTCTGCTGTTTCTGCTGGTGTGCTGGTCACAGATGATAGGCTGGAGGCAGTTTCCTGCTGGTGTGTAAAGTGCTCAACCAACACACCCAAGAGTTGATTTTGTTCTTGCCATCTATTGTCCATCTACATCTGCATATCAGACAGAATTCGCATCATCTGTGATTGGTTGTGAACACTTGCACTTAACAATGCTGCCATGTCCCTCTGTAGCTTTATGCTACGTTGTTGTCTCTTCTCTTGGCTCCTGAAGAACCTCTCTTGGCCTCTTTGTCTGCTCTCTTAGCTTGTTACGAGCCTCCTCTGGAGTGCAATGTATTCCTCACCCAGGGGAGAATACAATTCATCCACAGGCTCTTGAGCAGCAGGGCTTCTAGTTGCCTGAGGTGCAGGTTCAGCTGCATCTGCTGGTTCTGTTGGGACAGGTTCAGCTGCATCTGCTGTTTCTGTTGGGACATGTTCAGCTGCATCTGCTGGTGCTTGAGTACTTTCAGCTATGTGGATGGTGGAGCTCTCCCAAGTGATGAGGATGGTGGCGCTCTCCCAAGTGATGAGGATGGTGGAGCTCTCCCAAGTGATGAGGATGGTGGAGCTCTCAGGGTGGATTGATAGTCCCACTGATGACCAGTGTGTGACCACTCAGCCTGTCCAGTTGGCACTTCTTGTGACATATCTGTGTGTAAAAGCCATGACTGCCCCGAGATTGTGTTGGGGGGGTAAATACATTGACCCTTTGTGGCTGCATTGGCTCCCCTCAAAGCCAAAAGAAGAATATTCCTCTGGCCAGGAATCTTGCCAGGGGTCATATGGCAATGGTGGTGGCATCACTCCTGGGTCCTCAACTGAAGCCATCCAACCATGCTCATGCCTGAGAGCATACTGTTCATGTGTTTGCCTGAAGACTGGTGGTGGTGGCTGCATGCCTGTGACTGGGGGTGGTGGCGGCATGCCTGTTTGTATCCTCATGACAGGAGGTTCTGTGGAGGAGTCAAATGATGAGAGGGATTAGTACAGTCATATATATGTCCATGTGGGCATACAATGTACATTAATACATGCTAGGGCCTATACAGATTCTCATGTCAAACTCTATAACATGCATGTGCACATTGTGATTTGTGATATGAGGGATTTTAATATGTGCAGTATACAGGTATGTGGTTCATACAATAGTTATGTGTACATGTCAATGATGGAAAAAATGTATTCTTTAAGTGACACTATGGTCACACAATTTACTTTAGCCTGATGTAGGCACAGAACCTGCTTTCTTGAGCTAAAAGTATTGTGATGGCTATAGTGTCCATTTACTGAAAACTCTACATGTGGCTTGTGGCCTGTGTTACTCTGAGACATGTTAGTATTGCACTATTCCACCTCATATCATGAATTGCATTGTGTTAAGTAGCATTCATGTCAAATATAATTGTAGATGTTTTTGTTAGTAGGCCAAATACCATGCTCATCATTGTGTACATGAATGTGTGATATTAAAGGACTTATATCTCAAATACATATAATACTGGCGTGTGGGATGTTACTCACCAGCATGATGTGCTGTGGTTGCAGCCCTGAGTCACGAGCCCATGGAAGTCCATGGACTGCTGTGATACTCAGGGACCTGCATATCATCTCCTGCCAGGTGTTATATTCTATGTCCAGGGATGGACCACCGCCTGTTCCCCTCTGGTGCATAGCTTCCAGCCCCATCTTTTCTTTCACCCGCCTCTTGCAGTCATTCCACCACTTTTTAAGGCCCTCAACAGTCCTCCTCTGCGGGGCCACACTGTTGACGGCATCCTCTACTGCCAACCATGCTGTTTTTCGCCTTTTGGCACTGCCTTTGCCCTTCTCCTGCCCAAAGAGGGCACTGTAATTGTCCATGATGGCCTGGACTAGGGCAACATTTTCATCAAATGAGAAGTTGGGACATCTCAGCCTCTCATCCTCCATGGACACCTGGCTTGCTCCCTATGATGTCCCTGGTGTGGGTTCCTCCCTATCCTCTCCCTCCTCCCCCTTCTGTCCCCATGTGCACCCTCTGTCCATCTCCTAGATGTGCCTGGTCTCTTGGGCTCTCGGGCATCTCCACTCCCATCATCCCTTCTAGCTCTCCCTTTCCCCACTCCACTTACTCCCTGTCGGGGACCCCACTGCTCCTCCTGTCCTCTACAATACTGCTCTCCCTGCCACTCCTCTCCCCTCTGCCCTACCTCTCCCTGCTATCCTCACACTACACACACTCACACACTCACACACTCACAATCACTCCCAGTTCAATCACACACAACCACAACCAAACACTGCCTATCACACTGTAAAATTTAAATAAAATGTGTAAGGTGTTAGAAAAAAAAGTGTGGTGTATTTGTATATGTATGTATATGTATGTATGCAAAATGTGTGCAATATGTAAAAATATGTGTAAGTGTACAAGCTTAATCAAACAACAATGTGACCTAACTACTCTGACTAATCCTCCACTCCACTGTAGTGTGCTGTAGCTCAATGAACCATCCAAACACACTGAAGAAAATGGCGGCTGCGCATGGGTTTATATATGAATTTTGAATAGCGTAATTATGTGTCACATTTTTATATGAAGTCGCGGTTCATTTTTATGAGTGTTAGCCTAATTTGCATAAAACTACTCTTTATTGAGACTTTCCGTGGACAAAATACTGGCGTAAGTTACTTGCGACGACTAAAATGTGTAATTGTGCACATTTCGGAAGATTGCCAGTTTGTCCTACTTACGCCACTTTAGCATCTAACGGCGCAGTATATGTAATACCCCGATGTGCGAGGTGAAATTACGGGCGGTGCGGGTTCCCACGCTTGCGCCGAAACCTGCTCTGTATATTTGATCGCACCCCTGACTCTTATACATGCTAAAGAGTGATTGATTGATCATTTAAATCTATTGGCTAGAAAAAGAAACATTGTTCCTGCATTACAAAGCAAAGCAAGCTTGTTAAAAAATGAATTTATTGTGCTTCTAAATCATTTGTTTTGAATGCAGATCTTTTGCAAAGCAGTGATTAATTCCCGATACTTATGAAAAAAAAAAATAAAAAAAAATTGAAGGGACATAAAAATCAAAGTTTAAATAGCATGAGCACTTTTTAGTTAAAAAGAAATTCTGCATCTACCTATAAACACAAAAAAGTTATTTTGGTTATTAATTCTGTCATTTACATTTTTTTATTTAAAACTAAAACGGTTTCCTTTAAAAGCGTGAAATGGTGCTGATAGATGACATGTGAGCAATGAATCAATTGTGCTCCAAAATTATAGAGATATATGTATTTGTCTTTCTAAGGATTTAAACAGGAGCATAGTAGGTATAGAGGGTAAGTGTGTTTGGTTATTGATTATTGCTATTTCTTATTACTGTAAAAGTGCTTATTTTTTTATTATAACACAGCCCTAAAGAGACTGTCTAGTCCAAATTAAGCTTTCATGATTTAGATAGGGCATGATATTTTAAACAACTTTCCAATTTACTTTTTTCATCAAATTTGCTCTGTTCTCTTGGTATTCTTAGTTAAAAGCTAAACCTAGGTAGACTCATATGCTAATTTCTAAGCCCTTGAAGGCCGTTTCTTATCTTAATGCATTTGACAGTTTTTTTACAGCTAGAGGGCATTAGTAAATGTGTGCCACATAGATAACATTGTGCTCACACCCGTGGAGTTGCTTATGAGAGGGCATTGATTGGCTAAAATGCAAGTCTGTCAAAAAAACTCAAATAAGGGGGAAGTCTGCAAAGGTTTAGATACAAGGTAATCACAGAGGTAAAAAGTGTAATAATATAACTGTGTTGTTTATGCAAAACTGGGAAATGGGTAGTAAAGGGATTATCTATCCTTTTAAAGTATAACAATTCTAAAGTAGACTGCCCCTTTAATTATGAAATACATGCAAATCAGCACAGTTTTGCATACATTTTTAATACTTTTGTGACTTACAGGGAGGGAAAATAGTAATTTTTGATAATTGTATTTAAAAAAAATATTAGTGGAAAAGTTAGGATTTCAGAATAAGTTTGGATTTTGAAATATCAGATTTGGGAAATGTTACCTATATTATTATTTTATTTTAAATCATATTATCACAATTATTTTAAATCATATTCAAACACTGTTGTTACCTCAATATCATTTTAGATGTAAACACAGTGTTAGAAAGTTTAAGAAAATGAAAGAAACTTAAATATTGATTCATGTTCAAATTAAGTGTATCATTACAGCGCCCATTTATCAAGCTCCGTATGGAGCTTGAATGGCCGTGTTTCTGGCGAGCCTTCAGACTCGCCAGAAACACCAGTTATGAAGCAGCTGTCTAAAGACCTCTGCTCCATAACCTGTCTGCCTGCTCTGAAGGTTGATTGACACCCCCTGCTAGCGACCATTGCACCAGCATTCAGCAATGTCTGTTGGACATGATCCCATCAGACATGTGTATTTATGTGTTTACAGACATAAATACAAATATAAACACATAAATGCATATGTATACAAATACAGACATATAAAGTCTGATTTGAATAGCCAATAGAATGTCAGTAGCTCTTATTCTATTGGCTATTCAAATCAGCCAATAGAATTACAGTAGCTCTCATCCGATTGGCTGATTTGAATTTGAAGGCTCAAATCAGCCAATAGGAATTCAAGGGACGCCATTTTTAATCGCATACCTTGAATTCCTATTCAGTGTACGGCGGAGATCATATGAAGAGGATCCTCCATGCTCCATGGCTCCGCGGTCTTCAGTTCCAGCGTCGCTGATCTTCAGTTCCAGCATAGCCGGTCTTCAGTTCCAGAGTCGATGGTCTTCAGCTCCGCGGTCATCGGTCTTCAACTCCTCCGCTCCACGCCGGCTGGTTCCTGGAAGAAGAAGATGTCGCCGCTTTGAAGAAGACTTCACCGCCTGGAACAGGACCTTCTCCACCGGTCTTCAGGACAGGTAAGGACCACTTGGGGGTTAGACTTAGGTTTTTTTATGGGGGGATTGGGCGGGTTTTAGAGTAGGGGTGTGTGGGTGGTGGGTTGTAATGTGGGGGGGGGGGTTGTTCTTTTTTTTCCAGGTAAAAGAGCTGATTACTTTGGTGCAATGCCCCGCAAAAGGCCCTTTCAAGGGCTGGTAATAGAGCTGATTACTTTTGTAATTTAGTTTAGGGTAGGGAAATTTTATTATTTTGGGAGGCTTTTTTATTTTATTAGGGGGCTTAGATTAGGTGTAATTAGCTTAAAATTCTTGTAATATTTTTTTATTTTTTGTAATTTAGTGTTTGTTTTTTTTGTAATGTAGTTTAGTTTATTTAATTGTATTTTAGTTTAGATAATTGTAGTTTATATAATTAAGTTATTGATAGTGTAGTGTTAGGTGTATTTGTAACTTAGGTTAGGATTTATTTTACAGGTAAGTTTATAATTATATTAACTAGGTTGCTATTAAATAGTTATTAACTATTTAATAGCTATTGTACCTAGTTAAAATAAATACAAAGTTACCTGAAAAATAAATATAAACCCTAAAATAGCTACAATGTAATTATTAATTATATTGTAGCTATCTTAGGGTGTATTTTATAGGTAAGTATTTAGTTTTAAATAGGAATAATTTAGTTAATAATATTAATATTATTTAGATTTATTGAAATAATAATTAAGTTAGTGGGTGTTAGGGTTAGACCTAGGTTTAGGGGTTAATATATTTAATATAGGTGGTGGCGGTGTAGGGGGTCAGATTAGGGGTTAATATATTTAATATAGGTGTCGGCAGTGTAGGGGGATTAGATTAGGGGTTAATATATTTAATATAGGTGGCGGCGGTGTAGGGGGGTCAGATTAGGGGGTAATACATATAATATAGGTGGCGGCGGGGTCCGGGAGCAGCGGTTTAGGGGTTAATACATTTATTGTTAGGAGTGAGAGGGGGGATTGCGGATAGAGGGGTATACGTGTCGGGCTATTTTTGGGAGGCGTGTTAGACAGTTACGGGAGATTTTATACTTTAGTTAGTTTTTTTAGGCGCAGGCAGTTTCTAAAGTGCCATAAGTCACTGGCGACTCCAGAAATTTGTACTTACGCTTATTTCTGGACATCGCTAGTTTGTCTGACTTACGGCACTTTAGCAACTGCCGATGGGGTATATTGGATACCCCGATGTGCGAGTTGAAACTACGGATGGCGCTGGTTCCCTCGCTTGCGCCGAAAAGTACGCCGTATATATTGGATCGCGCCCAAAGTATGAGTGGTTAAAAATTGTTCCTGTATTATTCAGTGAGAATTTTTCCTAAATAATTGAAAGGGTAAAGCACTCTTTTTTGTTACAGACTTTGTAGCTCATTTATCTATGAGTAGCTGAAATATGACAGAGCAATTACTATTGTAAACTAAAGAAAGCATCTTCCCTTTTTACATAGAGATGTTCAGGTGAAATTTTCTTCTCAGCTTTTTACAGTTATGCTGCATCACTTTCAAGTGATTTAGTATATTGGAATTATATCCATTTAAGGGGGTGTTTTGACGAGAGAATGTAACATGCATCTATGTTTGGGTTTTGAAAAACTCTTTTAATGGCCTTACAATTATATTGGTTGTTAAATATTTATTTATGTACTGATAGTATGAGAGGCTCTTGTTTCATTCAAATTGAGGGTAAAATGGAACTATGAGAATAGCACAGATAAAGGATCTGCCCCATGCATCTTGTGCTATTGCTATGCCTTTATCTAATGATGAACAAAGACAAGTCTTCCTCAACTAAAAAAAAAAAAAAAAAAAAAATTAGGGCAGGAATAGTCATTTTTAATAATAAAAATAACTATAATACATTAAAGGAAATACCTCTCTCTGTTTTTTTAATGAACAAAAAATTACTTTAAGGTCCATTTCCAATAACTAATCATTATTTCTTTATAAAAATATTAAACTATAAATGTATGCCTGTTTCTCAAAAGCAAGTACAATTCAGAGAATAAAATCTAATTTAGAAATAGTGAACAGTACATTTTGTCATTTTCAGTACCCAATGCAAATAAAATTGCTAGTGTTGCAACTCAACTCTGCCATATAAGTAAATATATACATTTACTTAGAGTATTTCAATAATTTTTATTGTTTTCAATATTTTCCTACAAGAAACTTTTCTGTGCTTAACATTACCATCCACAAATCTTTATCTTGTGCAGTCCAAATATACCATGTAAAGAAAAAAAAGGAGAAATGATAACCTGACGTTTCTCTTCCTTTTGAGTTGTATTAACAAACCCCTCCTGAGAAAACCTCTGTAGTTCTGCTTCATTAGTCCAGCCGGAACTTTATATCTGCAGTTTTCTATAAAGGAGCAAATATTTGTATCGGAAAAACATGCATTTTTCAGTTGACACAAATGTAAACTACTTCTGTGTGATTTTTTCTAATAGACATAACTGGAAAATGTTGCTTCAAAGAATAGACATTAGTTTTTGCTTTACCTTATTTATTATTGGGACTCCACAGCTTAAAATATACAGTATTACAATATAACAAAATGAAATCACAGGATATTTGTACTATTGCTATCTATTAAAACAACAAGTATTATTTTTATTTTTTTATTATTATTATTATTATTATTTTTACAGTATTATTATTTTTTTATTTTTCTGCTATTTACAATGTCTTATCAGTACAATCTAAAAAAGGCAATGTTTTTGGGAACATTGATTTTTATTACTTACAACTGGGGAACAAGATACCAGATTCAATTCCCCCTTCTCAGGAGAGTGATTTTTATGGTCCAACCTGTCAACAGAGAGTGACAGAAGACAGTGGGGAATATTTATCAAAGTGCGAACGGACATGATATGATGTAGCAGATCATGTCCTCTGCACATCGATAAATGCCGACATCATACGCTGTCTGCATTTATCATTGCACAAGCAGTTCTTGTGAACTGCTTGTGCAATGCCGCCCCCTGCAGATTCGTATTTGATTGGGTTCATTTCTGTCCACCGCCTCAGAACAGGCGGACAAGTTATGGAGCAGCTGCGTCATAACTTCTGTGTCCGGCGAGCCTGAAACACAAACAGGTCAATTAGATGTGACACTCTAGCATTATTATTATAATCGGGTATTTGTAGAGCGCCAACAGATTCTGCAGCGCTATATACATAGGAATAATATGAAACGGTAGCATTTATTACAAATGCATAGAGGGCCCTGCAAAGAGTTTCACTGTTGTAAATCAATTCTCATGAATTTGATCTACAAAATAGTTTGGCTTGTAAGCTTACATTCTAAGGGGGGTTTAAGGGGATAACAAAGGTGGGGGAAAGGAACTGAGGTAAGAAAGGTTGGCATATATTGTATTTCCCAAATACAAAACATTGAAGATCCAATACACCAGTCTTGCTGCTAACCCCAAAAGATACTATTTTCCTCAATAGTTTGAAGAACCAATACACAAAATAAGAATATGGGGAGCACAATATAAAATATATTAAATAAAATATTCCAAAAATTCCTCAAAATATAAATGTTTAATAACAAAAAAATAATATATATATGCTGGTTTCTAAAATGTGCTGTACAGCTTAAAATAAATGTAAGTAGCAAAGCATTTTCTCAGTGTCACAATTATAAACAGAGCACTGTTGGAAGCAAAAGACAAGTGTCTTTAACAATATTGATATTTGTACCCACCAATTAAAAATGTCTTAAGTTGTTAATACAGGAAAAATGTGCTGAAACTTTGATTCCACAAAAATACCTTTGTATTTTAAATGCGATGTGATGTCCCATAAACCAATCAACATGATCAAGCCATTTGATATTGCATTAACTGGTCTTACCATCTAAGTGATTTCTGTAAATGATACTTTATCTAGATTTCCAAAGCAGGTTACTTCTGTACAAGCTCCAGAACAGTTTCACTGTTTATACGCACACAGTGTTCCGACTGGTCATGTGGCGAATATAGCTCCAAAGGATCCTCTGGACACAGGGATATTCACTATATTCTGTAATATATATAATATAATATATAATATAATAAGTTAATGTGTTCTTGATATTTGAACTTCTGGTTAGGACTCATACAAAAACTTTTTACTTTCAACTTGTAATATATGCGTAAATACCTTACTTCTAGCGGAGTTAAAGCACAAGCGGGTGCACAAAATACTTCTCCACTCGAAATTTAGGCCTACATTTCTTAGAAGTGGAAAACCTGCAAGTTTTCATAATTCCATTACAGGAAAAGGGGTGATACTGAAAATATATTTCAGCGTTTAACTACATGAAACTAAATATTTTTAAGTACAATCTCAAGCTATTTTATGATAAATAATCATTTTATTTTATCTTTTCAGTATTTCCACTCACTAAGGGTGTCCCCAAAACTGAAAATTTTAAACAAATTTGTTCACAAAATCCAATAATATAAACTGGCTCAAACATATACTATTTCGCTTGAGTAGAAAATCTGGTTGGGCAATTTTCAAATAGATTAATATTATATACTTTCTATTATTTTTTAAGCTAGCATTTATTGGGACCAATTTATCATGGCCCAAATGCAGCCAAATACAACCGTGTTTCCGTGCGAGCCTTCAGGTTCGCCGAAAACAGAAGTTAAGAAACAGCGGTCTTAAGATGGAAAAGTATATGAAGTGAGATTTAGTTTTTTACCTACATGGGGCCAAATTAAAAGTGGAGCTCAAATTAAAACATTTTTGGTGCCCGCATTAGCTTAAAGTAAAATAAAGTTTAAAGTAAAAAGTTAGAGCAACGGAGAAAAGCTGAGGCTTGCTAACTTCAATACTTAGGCTATCACAACCTTGCTAACTACTTCTCCAAATAGACATCTATGGGGTGTGCTATAAAAAATATTAGTTGTTGCTTGCACTCCAACTAACCAAACACTATGCTAGATCAACTCGCTAAATCCGAAGGTATGATAGGAATGCTTCAAATTCCTATGTTCTTCACATATCATAAAATAGTTTATTTTAAATATATTTACAGGTATATATATATATGTGTGTTTGTATATATATATATATATATATATATATATATTTATGTGTGTGCGTATATATACATATAAATACATATGCATGTATAAAAAAAATTGAGAGAGATTTTGCACATAAATATAATTATAGAAACATATACATGTATTTAATAATAAAAAGAACATATGAATTTCAAGTATTTTTATTCAAAACACCTTAAAAATTAATAAAATGTTTTTGCATGTTTCCAGGTATTTCCTTCTCTCTCATTATCTCCTCTCTTTCCCTAATTTTTCCTCTCTCTCTCTCTCTCTCTCTCTCTCTCTCTCTCTCTCTCTCTCTCTCTCTCTCTCTCTCTCTCTCTCTCTCTCTCTCTCTCCCTCTCTCTCTCTCTCTCTCTCTCTATATATATATATATATATATATATATATATATATCTGCTCTTATCTCTTTCTATTCTGTTATCTCACAATCTATCCTCTTTTGATCTTCTCTCTATTCTTCTTATTCTTCTGTCCTTGTTTATCTGCTTGCACCAGCAAACCTGTCTGCTGGGTATCACAGCATTGCTGCTTGTGCAATGCTGCTAGCGCAGGCCAATTGTGTTCAAGCAGGGGCTGTGAAACACCTTAGTCCGACTTGTATGGGGTAATTTTATTCCGCCAGCTAAGAGCTGGCGTACAGATTAGGAAACTGCTTCTTAATTATTGCTGCAGGCTCGCTTATGTGAGCCTGCACCGAAGCTGCATAAAGCTGCATGTTGCAGCTTTATTAATTTCCCCCGTTCTCTCTGTCTTCGTTTCCTCTTTTCTATTATCTTTGTTTCTCTTCTCCTCTCTTCTCCCTATTTCTCTTATCTCACTTCTCTTCTTTATCTTTTTTCTCATCTATTATCTCTCTTTCTTTCTCTTCTAATCCTATCCCTTCTATTTCTTCCTTTCTCTCTTTTTCCACTACTCGTCTCTATTCTTTATCTTTATTCTACTCTGTCTCTTTCTTTCCTCATTCCTACTTCTTTCTGCTTTTTTTTCTTCCCTTTTCTTTATCTCATCTCTTTCTCTCTTTATATTCTCTCTCTCCCTCTTCTCAATTTCTTATTTGTTGTAATCAAGAAACAAACACACTCACATCTAGATTACAAGTTTTGCGTTCGTGTTTTAACGCTGAAAAAAATGTCATTTCAGCATTAAAACAGCACCGCAGCCATTACAAGTTTTGTCGGTATAGCTGTACCGCAAACCTTTTAGCCTGTAAGGAATAGGGGTTAATAACTTTAGTATAGTGGCAGCGATATCTGGAATGGCAGATTAGGGGTTAATAGATTTATTTAAGTGGCAGGGATATCGGGAGCAGCAGATTAGGGGTTTATAACATTATGTAGGTGTCGGCGATGTTGGTGGTGGGCAGATTAGGGGTGTTTAGAAGTGGGGTTTATGTTAGGGTGTTAGGTTTAAACGTTAGTTTTTTTTCCCCATAGATATCAATGGGGCTGCGTTACAGAGTTTTTCAATCCTCGATCGCAGGTGTTAGGTTTTTTTCTAACCCGCTCTCCCCATTGATATCTATGTGGAAAGCGTGCACGAGCACGTCAAAACAGCGCTTGTATTTTGTGCGGTATGGAGCTCAATGCAACCATATTGCACGCACAAGCCGGCTGTTTCAAAACTTGTAATGGCTGCGCTAAAGAGGGAGAAATAACGCAACTTTTGTTGCGTTCGTTAAAAACCCTATAGTGCGCATAACTCGTAATCTACCTTTTACTTTGCTGAGTGCTCACCTGTTTTTTATTTAACGGAATACAAAATAAAATACTAATCTTATATGTTAGTAGCATCCAGAAGGCTATATAAACAATTCTTTTTTGCTAATGCAAAAAAAAAAGATTATCGAATAATATCATTTCTCTGTGTGAGTTACTGACAAACAAAACTGTAACCTAGACTAATGGTAGATCCTGACCATACTTTATGGAAGCCAATGGCATAATATTTTAAACAAGCTGATTTTGCTGAAGAAAATGACAGTGAGCCAACACTATTGTAGGATAAGCAGCAACTCTTCCATGAGATTATCCCTATTTGTCATTAAAAACAAATAAATTGTTGAAACAAATCGATTAACATTTTCCTTGCAAAAAGGACACATAATTAAAAAATACCAGCATTTAATTTTTAGCTAAGAAAGCATTTTTGCATTTTGTAAAAGTATATGATGTTTTTACATGTTATATCTAATACAAGTTTTTATCTAATTATTTAGTACTAAATTCTGATGAATGTTACCAATCAGTCAATGCAATTAGCAATGGAGGTGTTCATGCACAGCAGCAGAGCATATGTCAAAGGTGCTTAATCACATTTATCAATTCAATATGAGTCTGCATGGCATAGTTCACTGCACACAGGCTAACAATCTCTTGCCAGAAAATACTAAAATATGTTAAAGATTTTTTTTGGTGCAGATTTAATTTTGAATAATATTCAGTTATGATTACTGTATTTCTTTTGTCTTAATGTATTTAAAGTTATGTTTTTTCATGTTATCTATTTTTAGTTATTTTAGTACCATGTTTGTGATCTTACAAAATAATTGCAGGTACTTCAGTGTTCTATAGGTTTCATTACATTTCCAAAATGAATGATTACAACAGATATCTCATTTATATGCATCTTTTTTTTTTTGGGGGGGGGGGGGCGGGAATAACATGAATAAATGAATAAGACTTAAACTACATCAGTTTTACTTACTTTTGCCAATTTAAGGGAGTAATTTGTATAAAAAAGATAGCTTAAATGTGTTTTTTATTTTTAATTTCTATAGTAACAATCCAAACCTTTGTTAAATATTAGGTACTCTACATTTATTTACAGTAATTAGTAATAACAACATATTACAATGTAGACATACCCTCAATTTCTTTAATCACATGATTGACACACACACTCGGCACATTGCGCTCTCTTAAATAACAGACATGACTACATAATGCGGGGTGTAAAGGCCGCAGCCTGCATTTATTAAAACCATAAACCATCAATGATCATAACCATAAAACATCATAACGCTGATAATATCCCAAGGTGCAGCCTCCAAAATTAGCCTCACGTGCCTTCCACTGGCTACTGCCAGGCACTCCCCTTCATGTATCAAACTCTCCCCTTTTGTAAAGGGGGAGTCCCACTTGTACTTAAATTCACCTCATAAGCCAGCACCCACCACAGCTGCGACAGCCTTTGCCTTAACATTGTGAGGAAGGGAGCTTCTTTTCCTGCTTTTTTGAAAACCCTAATGGCTTCCGTTGTCCCCCTTACTTATCACCTCTCCAAACCCCTACCCTTATTCCTCTACCACACCTATAATTCTTTCATGGCCTCAGATGTGGCCATTAACCCCTTACTCTTCCAATGGGGTTAGTTATATCTAAACCCAACATTTTTCTTTCATGATTCAGATAGAGTATGCAATTATTTTTTTTACATTTTCAAAAGAGCTTTATTGAGACATAGTTTAAAGTGTTACAACAGTAATAGAACATACAGTATAATTGAGTTCCAACAGAATACTAGTACATATACCTCGCCACAGAGGTAGAATAGGTATACTGTAAGTCCATACACTCTCTATTATTTTCACTTTTTTTTTTAACATTATTTAGAACAAAAAGTAGACAATATTATAAATTCAAACTGGGACTCATCAGTCCCCAAGACAAGTCAAAACATTATTAACAGGAACAATAAACAGAAGTACCCCGCGGTCCATAAATTTAATATCTGTTATATAATGATCTTCTGGGCCGTGTCAGAAAGATGGCTATACATCTTCGAGAATCAACAGGGAGGGAAGAGGACAGAAGAGAAAAAAAAGGGGGGAGAAGGGGAGTAAGGAAAAAAGGGAAGATATGAAGGAAGGGCAGAATGGAGGAGAGTGAAACCGGAACATCGTCCGGTTGCATCGTAGGTCACGATCCTATATGCATCAGTCACCTATTTAATGCTGCATCCCATTTTGACAACATTAACTCGTGTATCACAGCTTAGAGTATGCAATTTTAAACAACTTTATAATTTAGGAGAAAATAATGACCGAGCTACACTGAATCAGGTGGGGCACCCGTAGAACTTCCTCTTTAAAAAAATAATCAAAAAGTAAAAACGGTGTGTATCTAATATCTGTTTCTCAGAAGACACACAACCACTCCCCTATAGTATAAACATATGGGACATAAATACAATCACCTACGTACACAACAGATATGTGAAAATACAACAGTCCCAAAATAAAACAGTCCCAAAACCGTAGCTGGTTTAAGTCACACAAAAAGCATATAGACTGATTGTAGCAGGATTGGTGTGTTAACTTAGCTGAACCAGATGGAGGCAAAGTTTGTTCAGTAAATGTGCATACACGGCAAATCCGACATGGTAATGTCCGGTTGGTCTGATGGAATATAAGCTGAAGGATCCTTACAGGAGCAGCTGATGAATCACGGAACTCCAGCTATGTGTATCCCGTTGCATCAAGCTGTATAAGAAATGACAAGAAGAAAACAGCGCATCCACGAATCACAGCAGCGTTTATTCAGGTAAATGACACACACAGAAAATTGCACACTTACAAGATGACAGTAATGTATGAGCAGTAATGCCCTCTGGCTAGTTGTCTTTCGCCTGTAGCAAATCTCAGCGGGAACACCTCAGACGCCGACCAGCAGCACCAAGAGACCCACTTCCTGTCACATACGGCAGGTGCCAAAGAGAAACTCAAAAGAGCAGCAGTCCTAAACACTTTGATGGTAGGAGTTAGTTACCCTACGCGTTTCCTCTGCACACGGGCAGACTTCTTCAGGGGTATATGAAAATACAAGCTAACAAACTACCTGTAGGACTGCAATTTATACACACACCTGACATACTTCCTCTCAGGAAGGGATTTACCTTTTTACCAAATATATCCTAATACACTCGTATCTGACAGATTACTTGGATTATATGGGCACTAGTGGTTAAAAAAGGCTCACACATATATAACTACACTAAAATAACAACATATCTAAACAAATATTAAATGCATTTAGCTGTATAAAAATAGATATATATAGCTATATTATAATTCATAAAATCAATTGATCCATATAAAAACACCAACATAAATGCAAACAATGTATAAAGCCACAAGAATTAATCAAGATATAAAACTAGCCCTATACTAAATCTATAAAAAAAACTCTATAAAAAACTCTATCCCTAGTAGACCTAATACTAAAATTTATAATAAGATAAGCCTAATATTTATTTACTAAAAAATTGAGGATGTGGGGTATTAAATTTATTAAATACCTAAATAAATAAAATAGATGAAAAATGTATATATTAACCCATGAATGCCTGGAGGTCAATATCAATATTTAAACCTTTTGGTTCCAAACACTCAAAGCGATGGATCCATTTGGTTTCGCACTTTCTAAGTAGCAACAATCTCCTATTAGGACATGGTCCAGGTTTAATTTGTTCCACAATTCTAATCTTCAAATCACTAAAATCCCTATTATGTACATAATTGAAATGGTTAGATATACTATGTTTATCATACCCTGATTTAATGTTCTCAATGTGTTCGTACCACTTCTTTTTATACATCTTTTTCTACGACCTACATATATTTTCAAACATTTACATAACAATTGGTAAACCACATAAGTGGATTTACAATTTGTTCTACCCTTTATTATGTATTTTTTACTTTTATCAAAGTTGTATATTTCATTACCCTTCAAGACATGATCGCACATGATACATTTTTTTCTAAAACATTTAAAAGTACCAGCTTGTGCTTGCAGCCAGTGGGAGGAGGGAATAATGTTACTTTTTAATTTTGAGGGAGCCACCATACTTTTTAAGTTCCTATTTTTCTTAAAGATAACCTGGGGATTCATTCCTATTTGATCTTTTAAAATAGGGTCACCCCTTAGCACTTCCCAGTGTTTCTTCAAAATGTTCTTAACTACTTGAGCACCCTCATTATATGTGGTGATAAATTTAACCTGACTGTGGTTATCCTGGAATCTGTTGTTATTCTTGGTACTCTTATAATCTCTGGGGAAAGTTCTACACTTTTCCTTTGCCTCTTCAATTAAATCTCTGTTATATCCTTTTACTAACAGCTTATTTTCCAGAACTTTGGCCTCGTCCATATAGTCATCCTCATATGTACAGTTCCGCCTAATGCGTCTAAACTGTCCATAAAGGATATTGTCCTTCCACCTTTTTAAGTGTCCACTACTGGCATTTAAAAAGCCATTTCTGTCTGATGGCTTTCTAAAGTTTCTAACAGCCACTTTATTTTCTTTTATGAAAAGGGTAATATCTAAAAAATCGATAGAATCCCTGTTAGTACAACTTGTGAAAGTGAGATTATATGCATTGTTATTCATGTATTTTAAAAATTCACTTGCTTCTTCTTCTGTTCCTTTCCATATAAGTACTATATCATCTATATACCTGTAAAACTTATGTATATTATCTCTATATGGATTATTTTTCCAAATACATTTATTCTCATAATAGGCCATATAGATGTTGGCATATGCCGGTGCCATCGTGGTACCCATGGCCGTACCCTGTATTTGCCTGTAGAAAGTTCCCTCAAACTGAAAATAATTATATTCTAATATAAAATAAATAGCTTCTGTCAGAAAATCTACATGGATTTCTGGGATATTCCATCCTCCACACATCTCTCTAAAGGCAACTACACCTAAAATTTTTATAGATTTAGTATAGGGCTATTTTTGTATCTTGATTAATTCTTGTGGCTTTATACATTGTTTGCATTTATGTTGGTGTTTTTATATGGATTAATTGATTTTATGAATTATAATATAGCTATATATATCTATTTTTATACAGCTAAATGCATTTAATATTTGTTTAGATATGTTGCTATTTTAGTGTAGTTATATATGTGTGAGCCTTTTTTTAACCACTAGTGACCATATAATCCAAGTAATCTATCAGATACGAGTGTATTAGGATATATGTGGTAAAAAGGTAAATCCCTTCCTGAGAGGAAGTATGTCAGGTGTGTGTATAAATTGCAGTCCTACAGGTAGTTTGTTAGCTTGTATTTTCATATACCCCTGAAGAAGTCTGCCCGTGTGCAGAGAAAACGCGTAGGGTAACTAACTCCTACCATCAAAGTGTTTAGGACTGCTGCTCTTTTGAGTTTCTCTTTGGCACCTGCCGTATGTGACAGGAAGTGGGTCTCTTGGTGCTGCTGGTCGGCGTCTGAGGTGTTCCCGCTGAGATTTGCTACAGGCGAAAGACAACTACATTACTGTCATCTTGTAAGTGTGCAATTTTCTGTGTGTGTCATTTACCTGAATAAACGCTGCTGTGATTCGTGGATGCGCTGTTTTCTTCTTGTCATTTCTTATACAGCTTGCTGCAACGGGATACACATAGCTGGAGTTCCGTGATTCATCAGCTGCTCCTGTAAGGATCCTTCAGCATATATTCCATCAGACCATCCGGACATTACCATGTCGGATTTGCCGTGTATGCACATTTACTGAACAAACTTTGCCTCCATCTGGTTCAGCTAAGTTAACACACCAATCCTGCTACAATCAGTCTATATGCTTTTTGTGTGACTTAAACCAGCTACGGTTTTGGGACTGTTTTATTTTTGGACTGTTGTATTTTCACATATCTGTTGTGTACGTCGGTGAGTATTTATGTCCCATTTGTTTATACTATAGGGGATTGGTTGTGTGTCTTCTGAGAAACAGATATTAGATACACCCCGTTTTTACTTTTTGATTATTTTTTAAAGGGGAAGTTCTACGGGTGCCCCACCTGATTCAGTGTAGCGCTGTCATTATTTTATCCTGTTTTTGTTTCTCACTATTTCCAGTCATTTGCACGGCTGCAAACATGAGTCAGGAGGGGAACTTTTGATGAGATAACTGCAGACAGAGATGGTGTATTAGATCATATCAACCAAAAAGAAGGGAATAATAGTAATGATCCTAATGATCAAGTATTAATTGATGTTCATAGTTATAGGGTAAGGGCGCATGATCTTCTGGGTGAACCAGAAAATAATGTATGTAACATAGAAGATGCAGTGTCTTTATTGAGAACGCTAGAAAAATTATTAATTAACGATGTAAAAGAATGGCAGGATCTCACCCTGCTTGATAATTATGTCCTTCATAACATAGTACTGAGGGGACTTAGAATTTTTAAATACCCAGCTTTTAGTTTAGAGGATGTGGAGTTCTCATCAGAGTGGGATAGCATTCTACATGAGTGCTCTATGAAATTAATTAAACTTTTAATTAAATATAGGGAATTAAGAGTAAAAAATCTCAAAATAAAAATAGATGAAGTTGAGAGTAAAATTAAACCTCAACTGGGTGAAGACAAAATATAAACACATTACATAAAAATATAATTACACAAAATAATGCATTGAATGTAGATATCAGGGCTAAGAAAGCTCAAAAGCTTAGAAGGGATATTTAAGATTATAGGAAAGATGACCTTTTTCCATTAAAAAAGAAAGGTCCCTATTACAACAATAGGAAGTCACAGGAATTGACTAAAGTAATAGTGAATAAAGAGAAAGTAAATGTGACCATTAATGAACCTAAAAGTGTAACTAACAAAGACAAGGCTCATAGCAAGGAGGGAGCCTGGAACTTAGTAGAATCTAAGGGGAATAAATCTAGACCCAAAGAAAAGAATAGTGTACAGGTACACCAATATCCCACCCATAACAGTAATGTTGAGAAAGAGGTACCTAACATGGCACACAATAATAGATGTGATGTAGGTATAATGAAGAAGAAATCATAGATTGGTACTCACAAGGAACTAAACCCAAATTTCAGGGAACTAAGGGGCAGCCTTATCAGCAGAATAGACATAATAATACGAATAGGAATTATCCCCCTTCTCCCCCTCCCTCTTTGTCTTCTTTTTTAGAGAGGGGGAGACAGAATTGGGGTCCACCGAGGGAACAGAGACAATATCAGGGGAATTGGAGACAAGAAGGGGAAATGAGGAGGGAACCTGTAAAAAGAGGAAGAGAACAAAGAGAGGATGTAGAGGAGGGGTACTGGTTCAGGGAAAGAAAAAATGCAAGGATGAATTAGAAAGAGCTAAACAAGATATTTTTAATCTATCGGATAAAGTACTAAATGACAATGAAATTAAACTTTTGGGCAAAGGGTTAAAATTTGCTCCTAAACATCCCCCAATAAGTTTGAAATGTATATTGATCTCCAAAAATATGTACGGAAATTAACCCTAAAGAGGTACTATCTAAAGGATCAAATTACCAGAAGTACATCTATGCTAGACTCAAAGGACATTAAGTCCCTGTCTATCCTTAAGTCCCTTGAAAAAGAACAATATGATTATCAACAAGATAATCTTGATATTAATTTAAGTATTACTGATCTAAGTATTCATGAGGAAGAGATAGGTATACAACAAAGTGATTTAAAACGTAAGTCCATGTTTAATCCCATTCATGCTCAAGGGGAATATATAAAAATATTTAATGATTTAGTCACTAAAGATTTTAGCGAGGCCTTTGATAAGAAGGCGGGACATTTTGTACATAAGTTTAATGATAATATCACTATACAAGAAAGAAAAGCCCTGAAGGAGTTAACTAAAGATACTAGTGTGGTAATTAGGCAAGCGGATAAGGGGGGTGGGATTGTTGTTCAGAATCGAGGGGACTACATCGCTGAGGCTGACAGATTACTCAGCTACAACACCACCTATTATAAACTAAAGAGTGATCCCACCGCTGAATATAATAAGATCTTGAGAAATATACTGATTAAGGCCAAACAGAGGGAAATTGTATCTAGTGATGAATTTGGATATGTGTATAATCCTTGCCCTAAAATACCCATTTTTTATCACATCCCGAAGATTCATAAGGACCCCTTGAGACCCCCCGGAAGGCCTATTATATCCGGCATAGATTCCATAGGAAGTAATTTGTCAGTGTACATTGACTGGTACCTTCAACCAATGGTCAAAACAATAAAATCATACATTAGAGATACAGCTGATATTATAAATAAAGTAGAAGGTATGGAATGGGACCCTAACTTCATTTGGATGACATGTGATGTTTCCGCCCTCTACACAAATATCCCCCATTATTTAGGTGTAGTTGCCTTTAGAGAGATGTGTGGAGGATGGAATATCCTGGAAATCCATGTAGATTTACTGACAGAAGCTATTTATTTTATATTAGAATAATTATTTTCAGTTTGAGGGAACTTTCTACAGGCAAATACAGGGTACGGCCATGGGTACCATGATGGCACCGTCATATGCCAACATCTATATGGCCTATTATGAGAATAAATGTATTTGGAAAAATAATCCATATAGAGATAATATACATAAGTTTTACAGGTATATAGATGATATAGTACTTATATGGAAAGGAACGGAAAAAGAAGCAAGTGAATTTTTAAAATACATGAATAACAATGCATATAATCTCACTTTCACGAGTTGTACTAAAAGGGATTCTATCGATTTTTTTAGATATTACCCTTTTCATAAAAGAAAATAAAGTGGCTGTTAGAAACTTTAGAAAGCCATCAGACAGAAATGGCTTTTTAAATACCAGTAGTGGACACTTAAAAAGGTGGAAGGACAATATCCCTTATGGACAGTTTAGACGCATTAGGCGGAACTGTACATATGAGGATGACTATATGGACGAGGCCAAAGTTCTGGAAAATAAACTGTTAGTAAAAGGATATAACAGAGATTTAATTGAAGAGGCAAAGGAAAAGTGTAGAACTTTCCCCAGAGATTATAAGAGTACCAAGAATAACAACAGATTCCAGGATAACCACAGTCAGGTTAAATTTATCACCACATATAATGAGGGTGCTCAAGTAGTTAAGAACATTTTGAAGAAACACTGGGAAGTGCTAAGGGGTGACCCTATTTTAAAAGATCAAATAGGAATGAATCCCCAGGTTATCTTTAAGAAAAATAGGAACTTAAAAAGTATGGTGGCTTCCTCAAAATTAAAAAGTAACATTATTCCCTCCTCCCACTGGCTGCAAGCACAAGCTGGTACTTTTAAATGTTTTAGAAAAAATTGTATCATGTGCGATCATGTCTTGAAGGGTAATGAAATATACAACTTTGATAAAAGTAAAAAATACATAATACAGGGTAGAACAAATTGTAAATCCACTTATGTGGTTTACCAATTGTTATGAAAATGTGGGAAAATATATGTAGGTCGTACAAAAAGATGTATAAAAAGAAGGTGGAATGAACACGTTGAGAACATTAAATCAGGGTATGATAAACATAGTGTATCTAACCATTTCAATTATGTACATAATAGGGATTTTAGTGATTTGAAGATTAGAATTGTGGAACAAATTAAACCTGGACCATGTCCTAATAGGAGATTGTTGCTACTTAGAAAGTGCGAAACCAAATGGATCCATCGCTTTGAGTGTTTGGAACCAAAAGGTTTAAATATTGATATTGACCTCCAGGCATTCATGGGTTAATATATACATTTTTCATCTATTTTATTTATTTAGGTATTTAATAAATTTAATACCCCACATCCTCAATTTTTTAGTTAATAAATATTAGGCTTATCTTATTATAAATTTTAGTATTAGGTCTACTAGGGATAGAGTTTTTTATAGAGTTTTTTTTATAGATTTAGTATAGGGCTAGTTTTATATCTTGATTAATTCTTGTGGCTTTATACATTGTTTGCATTTATGTTGGTGTTTTTATATGGATCAATTGATTTTATGAATTATAATATAGCTATATATATCTATTTTTATACAGCTAAATGCATTTAATAGTTGTTTAGATATGTTGTTATTTTAGTGTAGTTATATATGTGTGAGCTTTTTTTAACCACTAGTGCCCATATAATCCAAGTAATCTGTCAGATACGAGTGTATTAGGATATATGTGGTAAAAAGGTAAATCCCTTCCTGAGAGGAAGTATGTCAGAGGTGTGTGTATAAATTGCAGTCCTACAGGTAGTTTGTTAGCTTGTATTTTCATACCCCTGAAGAAGTCTGCCCGTGTGCAGAGGAAACGCGTAGGGTAACTAAGTCCTACCATCAAAGTGTTTAGGACTGCTGCTCTTTTGAGTTTCTCTTTGGCACCTGCCGTATGTGACAGGAAGTGGGTCTCTTGGTGCTGCTGGTCGGCGTCTGAGGTGTTCCCGCTGAGATTTGCTACAGGCGAAAGACAACTAGCCAGAGGGCATTACCGCTCATACATTACTGTCATCTTGTAAGTGTGCAATTTTCTGTGTGTGTCATTTACCTGAATAAACGCTGCTGTGATTCGTGGATGCAATGTTTTCTTCTTGTCATTTCTTATACAACTTTATAATTTATTTTTATTATCAGTTTTTATTTTATCTCTTCTTATCTTTTGTTCAAAAGCAGGGACGTAACGCTTAGGAGCCGGCCAATTACTGGAGCACTATATGGCAGCAGTTTTGCAAGAATGTAATCCATTTGCAATAGTACTAGACAGCAGCACTATTTACTGCCTTGTAATGTTATAGATGCCTACATAGTTATTTCTTTAACAAAGGATTTCAAAAGAACAAAACCAATTTGATAATAGAAGTTAAATGAAAAGATTTTAAAAAACGTGTATGCTCTGTCTGAACCACAAAAGAAAAATTATGGATTTCATATCCCATTAAAGCTGATCGGGTTGTGGGGCTAGACTTTGTATTTTAAGTCAAGCAAGTATATTTTTGCAAAAGATATTTGCTATAGCTATAAAAAAGTAACTGCTAATGCAATCTTTCTATCCAAAACTAGGTATTGTGTTCTTTTTTTTTAATGTAAACTATATAAAAACAATACAAACATAGGGCTAGATTACAAGTAGTGAGCTAACGTTATTGCCCCGGCACTAATTTGCGTGCGTATAACAAGTTGAAAGAAAATGCAACTGCACAAGAGCAACTTAAATATAACAAGTTGAAAGTAAATGCAACTGCACAAGAGCAACTTAAATTTGCGCTCGGCTGCTATGTTCAACTAAAGTACATTAAATTTAAGTGTCACACTCATATATACACAATCTAATAAAACATATCCATAGAAATATTAATAAAAGTTATAAGGGTTGAAAGGCATATGGAATATGACAAGGTTTTTGAATGGAAAGGGCTAAAATGTATATATACATACATATACATGTCTAAATATGTGTGTGTATGTATGTATATATGCATATGTATATATCATGAGATGCAGGACACATGCAGGACACAGCAAGGATGGTACAACTCTATTTTATTGTAGAGCATGGGAACATACATCTGGTAGCATTGATCTCACTAACTAACTGCGACACAGACAAACGGACCTAAGCCCCGCCCCCAATCTGGTGACGTCACTTCCCACTCTCATCACATTTTCCCCCTTTTCAAAGGACAAAGCATAAAAAAAAATTTCCATTCCATTTTCCTGACTTGAACATCGGGGTAGACTACCCTAGTCCATAGTGACTATGGAATTATTCTGCCCATACTTCCGGTCACTGTTCTAACTAAAGTTAATCCTGATATCGGGCCGGAAGTTTCACCACTCTTCCGCTTGATGTAACTCTACATGAACTGTCCTCTGATACAGAAGAAGGTGATTGAGAGTCTGCTGGAGGCAAAGACATATCCCCGCTGTGATCTTGCTGAGGGGAAAGCACCCCTTTTAAAACAGGGGATCCCACCGGCGGTGGTACTGAGGCATCCAGTTCCAAACTCTCAGGTACAGGCTGAAGATGTTTTCGGTTACGGTGTGTAACTGTCCCTCCATCAGTAAGGACTACATAAGACCTTGGTTCTGAAGAGCATCCAATTACCGTAGCAGGCGTCTTCCATTTCTTCTCATCATCCAGTTTAATTCTTACACTTTGCCCCGCATTCAGCTCCTGCAAGGGCCTCACAGAATGTCTCCTGTCGTAGAAGAATCGATAGCCCCTTTTTGCCTCTTCATCCCTCCTAAGGACTTCATCCCAAGGAATAGAGCTAGTTGGCTGGAAGACACCCACAGAGGGTAAGGTGGTGCGAATCCGGCATCCTAGCATAAGCTGTGCTGGGCTAAACCCCGTGGCTTGAATGGGAGTCACCCTATTGGACAAGAGGGCAAGGTATGGCTCAGATTGCTTCAAAATTAATTTTTTTGTTTGAACTGCCCTTTCAGCCATTCCGTTGGTCTGCGGGTAATGTGCACTTGACGTGGAATGTATAAAATCATATTCCCTGCTGAAAGAACTTAACTCTGTGGAAGCGAACTGCATTCCGTTATCACTCACCAGCTTCATTGGTATGCCCCACCAGGTGAACAAGCTCTTGAGACGAGTGATAACGGCTTGACTCATACAAAGGTGCAATTTCCAAATACCTGGAATAGTAGTCGATCAGCAGCTATTTTATGCCACAGGCCCCGCAGGCAGTGGAGTAGAATTCAAGGCCTACCTTCTCTGAGTAGGCCGGCGTTCCCGGCAAAAGGCACATTTAGACACATGGTGTGCATTGTCGGAACTGATTCCAGGCAACCATACAGCCGTAGCTGCCCTTTCTCTGCACTTTGTAATGCCTAAGTGGCCATCGTGAATCCTGTTTAACGTCTCCTGCCGCCTGCTAACAGGAATAATGATGCAGTCCTGGAACAGCACCAACCCATCAAGCTCTGTGAGCTGCGTCCTTTCTGACTGGTAAGAACTTAAAGACATCCAGGCTGCCCGACTCTTGGGCCAACCTTCTTTTATGTACTTTATAACTTCTTGAAGGTCTGTATCTAAATATGTCTCTTTCTTTATTTGTTCTAGCTTCCCTGAAGAAATGGATTTGGAGGCCAGAACTTAATCTACATACACTTTCACATCTGATTCCGTTGAAGACTCTTCAGCAGCAGCCAGCGGGAGCCTGGATAGTGTATCTGCCACAACCAGTTGTTTCCCCAGCACATGCACTGTCTTAGCTTCAACCCGGACTCTCTGATAGTCTGCAGCACACAGCTGATCATGTTCCTCCAATGTAGACCCATACACTAAGATGTCGTCCATGACGACTGCCATGCCCACGTGGTCTCTTAGAAGAGAACTCATTTCTCTTTGGAAGATTTCAGGAGCAGAGGATATCCCGAAGGGGTGCCTGAAAAAACAAAACTGACCTACTGGTGTAATGAAGGTAGTCAGTTTGCAGCACTTTGGATCTAGAGGTATCTGCCAGAAGCCTCTAGAAGCATCCAATGTAGAGAAGAACTTAGCCCCCGGCCAATTTCGGAGCTATGTCTTCAAGTGTCGGCAGCACATATCTTTCTCTCTTCACCACCTCATTCAGCCTTTTCAAGTCTATGCAGATGCGTACCTTCCCATTTTTCTTTGCAACGGGCACAATGGGGACACACCAGTCAGTTGCTTCAACAATCTCTTTAATAACCCCCATATTCTTCATACGCAGAAACTCCTCCACTTGAGGCATGAGCGGGAACGGAATTCTATAGGGAGTGGTAATGCTGTATGGGACTGTGTCACCTTTAAGTGATATACCGACTGGGTTGCAATTCAGAAGGCCCAATTCACCAAACATATCTTCTGAGATCTCATTCACTCTGGCCACTAGGCCCAAACCATAGGCTGCTTTTCTGCTCAATAAGTTGTTAACACACTGACCTCTAATCACATGCACCCACATGGTGAATTTCCTTTGCTTGTACTCGCAGCTGGCAAGAAATTTCCCCGCACAATCAATGCGGCCACCAGGACTATGGAATTTTGTTGTAACTTTTGCCAGCTGGGGCTGTCGAGGCAGTTTTATGAATTCTGCAAGAGACATTACAGTGATGTCTGCTCCTGTGTCAATCTTAAAGGCAACTTTGGCTCCCATTACAGTAAGGGTAACCCTCCATTCATCTTCTGAACCCAGCCGTTCAATAACAGACCCCACAAAGGACACTTCTTGACCCTCCTGGTCGCTATCCACCAGCATCTTCTTAATATATTCAGTCTTACACACCACTTCAAAATGGCCCATCCTGTTACATTTTCTACATCTTTTGTCTTTAGCAGGGCATATGACACTCTGATCATGGGCATGGTTGCACCGTGTGCATCGGGCATGCTGCGCCCATCCACTTCTAGGCCTATCTGTTGCCCTAGGTCTACCGCTCACACTGTGCCTTTCACTAGCAGCTCTCCTGAACTGCTTCACTTCATCCACAATACTCTCAGACCTCAAATCAGCACTTTGCTTTTTCACCAGTTCACTCTGGCAGGCCATCCTAATAGCCCCATATAATGTTAAATCAGACTCTAACTGTAGCTTCAGTGAGACTTCAGCATCTGCAATTCCAATAACTATTCTGTCTCTGACTTGCTCTTCTTTAGCAACACCAAACTCACAGAATGCAGCTAGTTCATATAGGCTGCACACAAATGACTCTACAGATTCTCCCACACGCTGAGCACATTTGTGAAAAAAGCCCTCTCATGAATCACATTGGTTTTGGGCACAAAGTGGGCCCTGAGTTTATTCATAACTATTTCAAAGTCAAATTCTTCCCCTTTTTGGAAAGTAAAAGTATTGGACACTGGCTCCACATCTTTCCCCATAGAGTATAAAAGAGAATTAACTTGTACTTCACCACTCTCCTTGTCCAGCTTGGAAGCAATCGTGAAGCGCTGAAACCTCTGAGGCCAGGTGGGACAAGCTGCAGGCTGAGAGAAGTCAAAAGGCTCAGGTGGGGTTAACTTTGACATCGTCATCGATCAGGAAACAGAAGTGCAGGCAAGAACTTCTGACACCATGTCATGAGATGCAGGACACAGCAAGGATGGTACAACTCTATTTTATTATAGAGCATGGGAACATACATTTGGTAGCATTGATCTCACTAACTAACTGCAATACAGACAAACAGACCTAAGCCCTGCCCCCAATATTGTGACGTCACTTCCCACTCTCATCACAATATATATTTGTATACATGTTTATTTATGCGTTTAAAGGGACAGTCAACACCAGAATTGTTGTTGTTTAAAAAAGATAGATAATCCCTTTATTACCATTCCACAGTTTTGCAAAACAAACGCAGTTATAATACCCTTTTTACCTCTTTAATTACCTTGTATCTAAGCCTCTGCAAACTGCCCCCTTTTCTTTCATGTAATTGACAAGAGTCCATGAGCTATGGGATATACAATCCTACCAGGAGGGGCAAAGCTTCCCAAACTTCAAAATGCCTATAAATACACCACTCACCACACCCAAAATTCAGTTTTACAAACTTTGCCTCCTATGGAGGTGGTGAAGTAAGTTTGTTCTTGATTTTCTTCTTTGATATGTGCTTCTCAGCATTTTGAAGCCCGATTCCTCTCAGAGTGCAGTTTTTGTCAGAGGGATGTGAAGAGAGTATCCCCTATTGATTCTATGGTTTTCCTCACGGGAAATCTTTTCAAAGGTTCTCTGTTATCGGTCGTAGAGATTCATCTCCTACCTCCATTTTCAGATCGACGATATACTCTTATATTCCATTACCTCTACTGTTTTTTCAGTATTGGTTTGGCTATCTGCTCTATGTGGATGGGTGTCTTTTGGTAAGTATGTTTTTATTACTTAAGAGACTCTCAGCTATGGTTTGGCACTTTATGTATTAATATAAAGTTTTAAATATATGTATTGTACTTATATTTGCC
The DNA here is from genome assembly GCF_027579735.1 of Bombina bombina. Taxonomy (NCBI): domain Eukaryota; kingdom Metazoa; phylum Chordata; class Amphibia; order Anura; family Bombinatoridae; genus Bombina; species Bombina bombina. The sequence goes on from NC_069500.1 coordinate 1,173,039,149, forward strand.
ATGAGTCAGGTTTATGTATATTTCCTTTTGCAGACTATCAGTTTCAAAATTGGGAAACATATTTAGGAAGTTATTTTTTCTTACCTGGGGTATAGTCTTTTTTTGACTGCTTTTTCATTAATTTTCGCAAGCAAAATTAGGCTGGCGAGGTTGCAAAATGCTTATATGTATTGCGTCATTCTTGGTGCAATAATTATTTTGGCGCGAAGGTAGGTTTGGTGATGCAAATTCGTAATTTCCGGTGTCTTAGTTAATGCCAGGTTTCCTTGCACACGGTTGCGGCTGCCATGACGCGAGTTGCGCCATTTCCGGATGTTGTTAACACCCAAAAATTTCATTTTGCGTTGCGCGTCATACTTGGTGCCAAATAATTTAATTATTTAAACCCCACTTCCTATATGCATCTTGCCTTTTTCATGCTCAGAGGGCTATGCTGTTTGCATTTGTTTCCCATTCCTGAAGCTGCCATATAAGAAAACTGATAATTTTGCTTTATATGTTTTTGTTTTTTTCTCTTAGATTTGGAAGATATCTCAATCTGATCCTGTCTCAGAAACCCTGCTGCCTGATAACAGTTCTACCAAAGCTAAATGTATATCTTGTAAGTTAGTAGAGATTATATCTTCAGTTGTAGTATGTAACAGTTGTCATGATAAGCTTTTACATGCAGAGAATGTATCCATAAATACAAGTACAATGCCTGTTGTTCCTTCAACATCTAATGTACATGATATTCCCTTTGAATATAAAAGATTTTATTGCTGGTGCGATTCAGAAGGCTGTGTCTGCTATTCTGCCTTCTAATAAATGTAAAAGGTCTTTTGCAACTTCTCATAAAGTTGATGAAATTTCAAATGACCGACAATATACTCAATTATCCTCCTCTGATGAGGATCTATCTGTTTCAGAAGATCCTACCTCAGATATTGATGCTGACAAATCTACTTATCTCTTTAAGATGGAGTATATTCGTTCCTTGTTAAAAGAGGTGTTGATTACTTTGGATATTGAGGAAAATAGTCTTCTTGATACTAAAACAGGTAAACGTTTTAATTCTATTTATAAACCTCCTGTGGTTACTTCAGAGGTTTCTCCAGTTCCTGATGCTATTTGTGATATGATTTCAAAGGAATGGAATAGGCCTGGTACTTCTTTTATTCCTTTTATTTAGGTTTAAAAAGTTGTATCCTTTGCCAGCAGTTAGATTGGAGTTTTGGGAAAAAATCCCCAAAGTTGATGGGTCTATTTCTACTCTTGCCAAATGTACTACTATTCCTATGGAAGATAGTACTTCTTTTAAGGACCCTTTAGATAGGAAACTTGAATCTTATCTAAGGAAAGCTTATTTATTTTCTGGCTACATTCTTAGGCCTGCTATATCTATGGCTGATGTTGCAACTGCATCAACTTTTTGGTTGGAAAGCCTAGCGCAACAGAAATATTGAAATGCTGACATCTTAGTCTAGATTACTATCTCTTTCTTTCCAAGGTAACAATTTATTTGGTTCTCAGTTGGATTTTTTTACCTCAGGATAAAAGATCTTAGGGTAAATCTAAAGCTTCTAATCGTTTTCGTTCTTTTCGACAGAATAAGTAACAGAAAGCCAATCCTTCCCCCAAAGAATCTGGTTCCAATTTGAAACCTTCTTCAAGTTGGAATAAATCCAAGCCTTTTAAGAAACCAAAGCCAGCCCCCAAGTCTGCATGAAGGTGCGGCCCTCATTTCAGCTCAGCTGGTGGGGGGAAGTTTAAAATCTTTCCAAAACATTTGGGTAGATTCTGTCCTAAACCAATGGATTCAGAGTGTTGTCTCTCAAGGGTATCGCATAGGTTTCAGAGTAAGACCTCCTGTGAGAAGATTTTTTCTCTCACATGTTCCAGAAAATCCAGTGAAGGCTCAGGCTTTTCTGAAGTGTGTTTTAGATCTAGAGCTTTCAGGGGTAATCATACCAGTTCCATTTCAGGAACAGGGTCTGGGGTTTAATTCAAATCTATTCATTGTCCCAAAGAAAGAAAATTCATTCAGGCCAGTTCTGGATCTGAAAATTTTGAATCGTTTTGTAAGAGTGTCAACTTTCAAAATGGTGACTATAAGGACTATTCTGCCTTTTGTTCAGCAAGGTCATTATATGTCCACGATAGACTTACAGCAAGCTTATCTTAATATTCTGATTCACCCAGGCCACTATCAGTTTCTGAGATTCTCTTTTCTAGGCAAGCATTACCAATTTGTCACTCTTCCATTTGGTCTAGAAACAGCTCTGGGAATCTTTTCAAAGGTTCTCGGTGCCCTTCTATCTGTAATCAGAAAGAAGGGTATTGTGGTGTTTCCTTATTTGGACGATATCTTGGTACTAGCTCAATCTTTTCATTTAGCAGAATCTCACAGAAAACAACTTGTGTCATTTCTACAAAGACATGGTTGGAGGATCAATTTACAAAAGGGTTTATTGATTCCTCGGGACAAAGGTCACCTTTTTAGGTTTCCAGATAGATTCAGTGTCCATGACTCTTTTTTTGACAGAACAGAGACAAATGAAGCTACTGTTAGCTTTTCTAAACCTTCAGTCTCTATAGTGTGTGCTTGTTTGCAGAAAGGGATCTTTAAATGTATGTTTGCAGAGAGTCTGTAGGATTGCTTGTTGCTGTGAGGTCTTCAAATGTTTGTTTGCAGAAAGGGATCTTTAAATGTATGTTTGTAGAGAGTCTGTAGGATTGCTTGTTGCTGTGACGTCTTCAAATGTTTGTTTGCAGAAAGGGATCTTTAAATGTATGTTTGCAGAGAGTCTGTAGGATTGCTTGTTGCTGTGAGGTCTTCAAATGTTTGTTTGCACAAAGGGATCTTTAAATTTATGTTTGCCGAGAATCTGTAGGATTGCTTGTTGCTGTGAGGTCTTCAAATGTTTGTTTGCATAAAGGGATCTTTAAATGTATGTTTGCAGAGAGTCTGTAGGATTGCTTGATGCTGTGAGGTCTTCAAATGTTTGTTTGCAGAAAGAGATCTTTACATGTATGTTTGCAGAGAGTCTGTAGGATTGCTTGTTGCTGTGAGGTCTGTGTGAGAAAAGAAGCTATGAAAGAAGCATCTTGGATACTTTCTTAGGCGGAAAACAGCTCTTGTCTAATTTGTGCGGTACATCTCACAGATGTAGACAATTGGGAAGCGGATTATCTCAGCCATCAGACTTTACATCCGGGGGAGTGGTCTCTCCATCCAGATGTGTTTTTTCAGATTGTTCAGATGTGGGGTCTTCTAGAAATAGATCTGATGGCTTCCCATCTAAACAAGAAACTTCCTAGGTACTTGTCCAAGTCCAGGGATCCTCATGCGGAGTCGGTGGATGTGTTAGCAGTTTTTTGGTTTTACCACCCTGCTTATATCTTCCTGCCTCTAGTTCTTCTTCAAAGATCATCCTGGAACAATAGCTTGTGTTTCTAGTAGCACCAGCATGGCCTCACAGGTATGCAGATCTTTTCTGGATGTCCAGTTGCCAACCTTGGCCACTTCCTTTAAGACCAGACCTTCTGTCTCAAGGACCGTTTTTCCATCAGGATCTCAAATCGTTAAACTTGAAGGTATGGAAATTGAACACTTAGTGCTTAGTCCTAAAGTTTTCTCTGGCTCAGTGATTGATACTATGTTATAGGCTCGTAAATCTGTTTCTAGGAAGATTTATTATTGAGATTGAAAGACTTATATTTCATGGTGTTCTTCTCATAATTTCTCCTGGCATTCTTTTAGAATCCCTAGATTTTACAGTTTTTTTCAGGATGGCTTGGATAATGGTTTTTCTGCAAGTTCCTTGAAGGGACAAATGTTTTATTTCACAGAAAGATTGCAGGCTTTGGTCCGTATCAAGCCTGTCATTAAATAAATCTCTCCTCCTTGGAGTCTTAATTTGGTTTTGAAGGCTCTTGGAAATTGTTGTTCCTTTTGGCTATCTCTTCTGCTACAAGAGTTTCCGAATTATCTGCTCTTTCTTGTGAGTCTCCTTTTCTGATTTTCCATCAGGATAAGGCAGTTTTGCGGACTTCATTTAAATTTTTACCTAAAGTTGTGAATTCTAACAACATTAATAGGGAAATTGTTGTTCCTTCTTTGTGTCCTAATCCTAAGAATTCTTTGGAGAGATCCTTACATTCTCTGGATGTTTAAAGAGCTTTGAAATATTATGTTGAAGTTACTAAAGATTTTACGAAGACTTCTAGTCTATTTGTTGTCTTTTCTGGTTCTACGAAAGGTCAGAAAGCTTCTGCCATTTCCTTGGCATCCTGCTTAAAGCTTTTGATTCATCAGGCTTATTTGGAGTCGGGTCAGGCCCCACCTCAGCGAATCACAGCTCATTCTACTAGATCAGTTTCCACTTTGTGGGCTTTTATGAATGAAGCTTCAGTTGATCAGATTTGCAAAGCAGCAACTTGGTCTTCTATGCATACATTTACTAAATTATAAAGTTTTTATGTATTTTGCCACTTCGGAAGCAGTTTTTGATAGAAAAGTTCTTCAGGCAGCTGTTTCAGTTTGATTCCTCTGCTTATGTTTTACGTTTTTATTTTCAATTATGAGAAAAACTTATTTTTTTGGATGTGGATTTTTATTTTTTCAGTGGAAAAAGGCTGTTTTTATTTTTATCCCTCCCTTTCTAGTGAATCTTCTGTGGAATACCACATCTTGGGTATTACTATCCCATACGTCACTAGCTCATGGACTGTTGCCAATTACATGAAAGAAAGCAAAATTTATGTAAGAACTTACCTGATAAATTCATTTATTTCATATTGGCAAGAGTCCATGAGACCCACCCTTTTTATGGTGGTTATGTTTTTTTGTATAAAATTATATTTCCAGTTCCTTATTTGATGCTTTTTACTCCTTTTTCTATCACCCCACTACTTGGCTATTCATTAAACTGAATTGTGGGTATGGTGAGGGGTGTATTTATAGGCATTTTGAGGTTTGGAAAACTTTGCCCCACCTGGTAGGATTGTATATCCCATACGTCACTAGCTCATGGACTCTTGCCAATATGAAAGAAATTAATTTATCAGGTAAATCTACTTGCTCACACCTCAGTAAATTTATGTGTGTGAGCTCAATGTTATCTATGTGAAACACATAAACTAATGCCCTCTAGTGGTGAAAAACTGTCAAAATACTTTCAGCTTAGAGTCGGCCTTCAAGGTCTAAACAATTAGCATATGAACCTCCTAGGTTTAGCTTTTAATTAAGAATACCAAGAGAACAAAGAAAAATTGGTGATAAAAGTAAATTGGAAAGTTGTTTAAAATGACATGCCCTATTTGAATCACGAAAGCTTTTTTTTTGTTCTTGTCTGTCCCTTTAAATGTGTATATATGTTTATACATACATACTGTATATACACATATAAACAGATATATCAACTGTACACACACACCCATATACCTGAAATCATGAAAATAAATCATGAAAATATTTTTTATTTAATTGTAATATTTAAAGGGCCATAATACACAAATGTTTAAACACTTGAAAGTGATTCAGTATAGCTGTAAAAAGCTGACTAGAAAATATCACCTGAACATCTCTATGTAAAAAAGAAAGATATTTTACCTCAAAAGTTGCTCAGTAGCCACATCCCATTGTAAAGGACTTCTAAGCAGCAAATCAGTGCTTTTGTGCACACTCATCTTATTTCCCTATTCAGTGTAAGGAAGTTTACAATGAAATCTCATGAGAGTTAAGTGAAATCTCTTGAGATCACAGTAAAAGAGTTCATGACCTCAGCACTGCTGATGCTGATTGAGTGCTGTTCATTTCTTCATATTTTTTTTTTTTTTTTACCTGCAGCTGGGCAACAGCTGAGTATAACTTTTTACACAGAATTTACTCTGCTGAGCTGAGGAAGTTGTGAGGTAAAATATCTTCCTTTTTTACATAGAGATGCTCAGGGGATATTTTCTTGTTACAGTTATACTGCATCCGTTTCAAGTGATTTAGCATATGAGTATTATGTCCCTTTAATAATGTTTTTTACTTTGTATGTACTATATTTTACAATCCGATGTTCTTCACATATATCTCTACATATAAATATATTTTACAAAAAAGAAAAAGAAAAAGAAAACCCAAGGGGGTATCCTATGGGGGCGCACCAAAAAGCTTTGAGCAATAATAAACGCTGAAAAAGAAAGGAAAAGAGGTACTGAAAAATCTTAAAACAAAAATCTTAAAACAAGAAAGCTCACTGAGGCAAAAAGTGCAACCTATGCAAATGTGTGTTCAATCAACTTGATACTGGCGCAAAAAAATACAATATATTGTAATTCAAAAAGCTTGATAACAAAAATATGTTTGTGTATTATAATCAGAATGGAACCTTGTGAGTCAATGGTGGTTTTAAGTCCAATTTCTAGTGGCCAGCAAAGTCTGTGATGGTCTGTGTTACTCCCGATCAAATCGGTTGGAACAAGGCTTTTCCACTTAAAACCCGGTGTGTGGGGCAATACGTAAAGTTGAAGGAAAGAAAAGAGGGCACCTCATAGTATATTCCATACAAATAAATATGCAAGCATGTAAATGATGTTAGGCTCAACAGATAGTGTTGCACTGTACTGTGACCGGTGCTTGCGAGTGGGATAGCACTTTCCAGCGGCTAGTACACTGTTTGTGGATTCCAAAACTGCAATCAGGTGTAGAGTTCCGCAATCTCCTATTGTTCCATCAGCGTAGGAGAAGTTGTTCTGCTCAATTTGGTTAAAAACCAGGACTGAACCAGATCAGCATATGAAAAAACAACTTCCTGAGGATAAAATATAAAAACAATGCTTTATTTTTTGCAGCGCGTTTCTCGACCATTCAACAGGTCGTTTCATCAGGCAATACAAAACGGATACAAAGCAGCTTCATTAGCAACATTAAATACACTTGTTGTGATTAAAACAGGAATTTGTCATTTAAAAAAAAAACGCCAATCGATATACAATATATCAGTCATGTGTGATCTATTCACTTTGTGTCAGAAAAATCTCTCTGAATGATCGATCAAAAGTTTTTTTCTTATGATCATATTTGCATCCTATTAGCGCATCATTATAAATAGCATGTACTTTATATTGTGCAACATTGAAATGTGGGGAATGCATTTTTGTAAAAACATTTAACGATTTAATACACAATGGGAATTACTGATTGTTTCGTTGGTTGAATGCTTGTAATATTCTGACTCAGGTTAGGCAGTTTTTTTTAACTAAACAGAAAGAATGTTATTATTTACATTGTGCTGATGATTTGTGTTTAAAGGTGCATCTTTCTTTATAACCTATACAGTGTGTTATAGATTCAAAAAATTAAAAGTTAAACAAAAATGATTCACGGAAATATATTTCTGATAATTACAATTTTCCACTTCCAATTTTGGAAGAACAATTATTGTATATATATAAAGTATAAATAGACGCAAGTCTGTCCAATGAGGCAATACCAGCATGGTGTAAAAATGTGTTGGATATTGTAATGCTATATGTCTATTAGAATGTAATATAAATAATATGGTTGCTATGGTATATGTGTAAATTGGATTTAGAACATGGATGTGTTGATTTATGTTATCAACCCTTATGGGAGGCAAGTCACATTATTATTTAATAATATATACATGTTAGTATATTTAAACGATCAGATTTCTCCTTTGTCTAAGTATTTTGGTTTGCATCAATTGCATATTGTATGTTAGTCTAAATGAAATGCATAATCAAACTGACTGAATAGTATCTTATTAGTAGTATATATTCATTTTAATGTGAAAATGTATTTACTGTAGTGGTGTAATGGTGTTTAGTAGTGAACATTAGATATTGTTATTGAATAACCATATTGGGGAGAACATATGTGAATGAAAATTGCTAGATATAAATCTATTGTAAGAAAATGTGTGAATGAAACTATGAAATTGTTGGATGAGAGTGAGCATTGGTAATATTAGAAATCTTGAAAAATGGGGGAGGAAGGAGACTGTATCGATTGAAAGTTGCTAGGTCTAGGTTGGCATTAAGTTAATCTGTTGTAATCAGATGATTTTGGAATATGGTCAATGGGCAAAAATTTGTATATAGATGTGTTGCTGTTGTGATTGAATAAACAATGGTTAGGGATACTGTGTTTGATTTTGGCTTTTCTTCTGTTAAGTGTGATCAGTCCACGGGTCATCATTACTTCTGGGATATTACTCCTCCCCAACAGGAAGTGCAAGAGGATTCACCCAGCAGAGCTGCATATAGCTCCTCCCCTCTACGTCACTCCCAGTCATTCTCTTGCACCCAACGACTAGATAGGATGTGTGAGAGGACTATGGTGGTTATACTTAGTTTTATATCTTCAATCAAAAGTTTGTTATTTTAAAATAGCACCGGAGTGTGTTATTATCTCTCTGGCAGAGTTTGAAGAAGAATCTACCAGAGTTTTTGTTATGATTTTAGCCGGAGTAGTTAAGATCATATTGCTGTTTCTCGGCCATCTGAGGAGAGGTAAACTTCAGATCAGGGGACAGCGGGCAGATGAAGCTGCATAGAGGTATGTAGCAGTTTTTATTTTCTGACAATGGAATTGATGAGAAAATCCTGCCATACCGATATAATGTCATGTATGTATACTTTACACTTCAGTATTCTGGGGAATGGTACTTCACTAGAATTACACTGTAAGAAATACATAAAGCTGTTTAATAACTAGAGATTATGTTTAACGTTTTTGCTGGAATGTAAAATCGTTTTCATTTACTGAGGTACTGAGTGAATAAATGTTTGGGCACTATTTTTCCACTTGGCAGTTGCTTAATCTGTTTTCTGACAGTTTCTGTTCTCCCTCACTGCTGTGTGTGAGGGGGAGGGGCCGTTTTTTGGCGCTTTTACTACGCATCAAATATTTCAGTCAGTAACTCATTGTATTCCCTGCATGATCCGGTTCATCTCTACAGAGCTCAGGGGTCTTCAAAACTTATTTTGAGGGAGGTAATTTCTCTCAGCAGAGCTGTGAGAATTATAGTTTGACTGAGATAAAAAACGTTTATTCTGTAATTTGTTTCCTGCTTTCAGAATTTGTTATCTTTGCTAATGGGATTAAACCTTTGCTAAAGTTGTGTTATTTACAAGGATTGAGGCTATAACTGTTTCAATTTATTAATTTTCAACTGTCATAGATTTTCTGTGCTTCTTAAAGGCACAGTACGTTTTAATATTATTCTAATTGAATTGTATTTCCAAGTTACAAGTTTATTTGCTAGTGTGTTAAACATGTCTGATTCAGAGGATGATACCTGTGTCATTTGTTGCAATGCCAAAGTGGAGCCCAATAGAAATTTATGTACTAACTGTATTGATGCTACTTTAAATAAAAGTCAATCTGTACAAATTGAACAAATTTCACCAAACAACGAGGGGAGAGTTATGCCGACTAACTCGCCTCACGTGTCAGTACCTACATCTCCCGCTCAGAGGGAGGTGCGTGATATTGTAGCGCCGAGTACATCTGGGCGGCCATTACAAATCACATTACAGGATATGGCTACTGTTATGACTGAGGTTTTGGCTAAATTACCAGAACTAAGAGGTAAGCATGATCACTCTGGGGTGAGAACAGAGTGCGCTGATAATATTAGGGCCATGTCAGACACTGCGTCACAGGTGGCAGAACATGAGGACGGAGAACTTCATTCTGTGGGTGACGGTTCTGATCCAAACAGACTGGATTCAGATATTTCAAATTTTAAATTTAAACTGGAAAACCTCCGTGTATTACTAGGGGAGGTGTTAGCGGCTCTGAATGATTGTAATACAGTTGCAATACCAGAGAAAATGTGTAGGTTGGATAAATATTTTGCGGTACCGACGAGTACTGAGGTTTTTCCTATACCTAAGAGACTTACTGAAATTGTTACTAAGGAGTGGGATAGACCCGGTGTGCCGTTCTCACCCCCTCCGATATTTAGAAAAATGTTTCCAATAGACGCCACCACAAGGGACTTATGGCAAACGGTCCCTAAGGTGGAGGGAGCAGTTTCTACCTTAGCTAAGCGTACCACTATCCCGGTGGAGGATAGCTGTGCTTTTTCAGATCCAATGGATAAAAAATTAGAGGGTTACCTTAAGAAAATGTTTGTTCAACAAGGTTTTATATTGCAACCCCTTGCATGCATTGCGCCGATCACGGCTGCAGCGGCATTCTGGATTGAGTCTCTGGAAGAGAACATTGGTTCAGCTACTCTGGACGACATTACGGACAGGCTTAGAGTCCTTAAACTAGCTAATTCATTCATTTCGGAGGCCGTAGTACATCTTACTAAACTTACGGCGAAGAATTCAGGATTCGCCATTCAGGCACGTAGGGCGCTGTGGCTAAAATCCTGGTCAGCTGATGTTACTTCTAAGTCTAAATTGCTTAATATACCTTTCAAAGGGCAGACCTTATTCGGGCCCGGGTTGAAAGAGATTATCGCTGACATTACAGGAGGTAAAGGCCATGCCCTGCCTCAGGACAAAGCCAAAGCCAAGACTAGACAGTCTAATTTTCGTTCCTTTCGTAATTTCAAAGCAGGAGCAGCATCAACTTCCTCTGCACCAAAACAGGAAGGAGCTGTTGCTCGCTACAGACAAGGCTGGAAACCTAACCAGTCCTGGAACAAGGGCAAGCAGACCAGGAAACCTGCTGCTGCCCCTAAAACAGCATGAATTGAGGGCCCCCGATCCGGGATCGGATCTAGTGGGGGGCAGACTTTCTCTCTTCGCCCAGGCTTGGGCAAGAGATGTTCAGGATCCCTGGGCGCTAGAGATAATATCTCAGGGATACCTTCTGGACTTCAAATACTCTCCTCCAAGAGAGAGATTTCATCTGTCAAGATTGTCAACAATCCAAACAAAGAAAGAGGCGTTTCTACGCTGCGTACAAGAGCTCTTGTTAATGGGAGTAATCCATCCAGTTCCACGATCGGAACAGGGACAGGGGTTTTACTCAAATCTGTTTGTGGTTCCCAAAAAAGAGGGAACTTTCAGACCAATCCTGGACTTAAAGATCCTAAACAAATTCCTAAGAGTTCCATCGTTCAAGATGGAGACTATTCGGACAATTTTACCTATGATCCAAGAGGGTCAGTACATGACCACTGTAGATTTAAAAGATGCTTACCTTAACATACCGATTCACAAAGATCATTATCGGTACCTAAGGTTTGCCTTCCTAGACAGGCATTACCAGTTTGTGGCTCTTCCATTCGGATTGGCTACAGCTCCAAGAATCTTCACAAAGGTTCTGGGTGCTCTTCTGGCGGTACTAAGACCGCGGGGAATCTCGGTAGCTCCATACCTAGACGACATTCTGATACAAGCTTCAAGCTTTCAAACTGCCAAGTCTCATACAGAGTTAGTGCTGGCATTTCTAAGGTCACATGGATGGAAGGTGAACGAAAAGAAAAGTTCACTCGTTCCACTCACAAGAGTTCCCTTCCTGGGGACTCTTATAGATTCTGTAGAAATGAAGATTTACCTGACAGAGGACAGGCTAACAAGACTTCAAAGTGCTTGCCGCACCCTTCATTCCATTCAACACCCGTCAGTGGCTCAATGCATGGAGGTAATCGGCTTAATGGTAGCGGCAATGGACATAGTACCCTTTGCACGCTTACACCTCAGACCACTGCAACTGTGCATGCTAAGTCAGTGGAATGGGGATTACTCAGACTTATCCCCTTCTCTGAATCTGGATCAAGAGACCAGAAATTCTCTTCTATGGTGGCTTTCTCGGCCACATCTGTCCAGGGGAATGCCATTCAGCAGACCAGACTGGACAATTGTAACAACAGACGCCAGCCTTCTAGGTTGGGGTGCCGTCTGGAATTCTCTGAAGGCTCAGGGACAATGGAGTCAGGAGGAGAGTCTCCTGCCAATAAACATTCTGGAATTGAGAGCAGTTCTCAATGCCCTCCTGGCTTGGCCCCAGTTGACAACTCGGGGGTTCATCAGGTTTCAGTCGGACAACATCACGACTGTAGCTTACATCAACCATCAGGGAGGGACAAGAAGCTCCCTAGCTATGATGGAAGTATCAAAGATAATTCGCTGGGCAGAGTCTCACTCTTGCCACCTGTCAGCAATCCACATCCCGGGAGTGGAGAACTGGGAGGCGGATTTCTTAAGTCGTCAGACATTTCATCCGGGGGAGTGGGAACTTCATCCGGAGGTCTTTGCCCAAATACTTTGACGTTGGGGCAAACCAGAGATAGATCTCATGGCGTCTCGACAGAACGCCAAGCTTCCTCGTTACGGGTCCAGATCCAGGGATCCAGGAGCAGTCCTGATAGATGCTCTGACAGCACCTTGGGACTTCAGGATGGCTTACGTGTTTCCACCCTTCCCGTTGCTTCCTCGATTGATTGCCAGAATCAAACAAGAGAGAGCATCAGTGATTCTAATAGCACCTGCGTGGCCACGCAGGACTTGGTATGCAGACCTGGTGGACATGTCATCCTGTCCACCTTGGTCTCTACCTCTGAAACAGGACCTTCTGATACAGGGTCCCTTCAAACATCAAAATCTAACTTCTTTGAAGCTGACTGCTTGGAAATTGAACGCTTGATTTTATCAAGACGTGGGTTTTCTGAGTCAGTTATTGATACCTTAATACAGGCTAGGAAACCTGTTACCAGAAAGATTTACCATAAGATATGGCGTAAATACCTATATTGGTGTGAATCCAAAGGTTACTCTTGGAGTAAGGTTAGGATTCCTAGGATATTGTCTTTTCTACAAGAAGGTTTAGAAAAGGGTTTATCTGCTAGTTCATTAAAGGGACAGATCTCAGCTCTGTCCATTCTGTTACACAAACGTCTGCCAGAAGTTCCTGACGTCCAGGCTTTTTGTCAGGCTTTGGCCAGGATTAAGCCTGTGTTTAAAACTGTTGCTCCACCATGGAGTTTAAACCTTGTTCTTAATGTTTTACAGGGCATTCCGTTTGAACCCCTTCATTCCATTGATATAAAGTTGTTATCTTGGAAAGTTCTATTTTTAATGGCTATTTCCTCGGCTCGAAGAGTCTCTGAATTATCAGCCTTACATTGTGATTCTCCTTATTTGATTTTTCATTCGGATAAGGTAGTCCTGCGTACTAAACCTGGGTTCTTACCTAAGGTAGTTACTAACAGGAATATCAATCAAGAGATTGTTGTTCCTTCTTTATGCCCAAATCCTTCTTCAAAGAAGGAACGTCTACTGCACAACCTGGATGTAGTCCGTGCTCTAAAATTTTACTTACAGGCAACTAAGGAATTTCGACAAACGTCTTCTCTGTTTGTCATTTACTCTGGGCAGAGGAGAGGTCAAAAAGCTTCCGCTACCTCTCTTTCTTTTTGGCTTCGTAGCATAATTCGTTTAGCTTATGAGACTGCTGGACAGCAGCCTCCTGAAAGAATTACAGCTCATTCTACTAGAGCTGTGGCTTCCACTTGGGCCTTCAAGAATGAGGCCTCTGTTGAACAGATTTGCAAGGCTGCAACTTGGTCTTCGCTTCATACTTTTTCCAAATTTTACAAATTTGACACTTTTGCTTCATCGGAGGCTATTTTTGGGAGAAAGGTTCTTCAGGCAGTGGTTCCTTCTGTATAAAGAGCCTGCCTATCCCTCCCGTCATCCGTGTACTTTTGCTTTGGTATTGGTATCCCAGAAGTAATGATGACCCGTGGACTGATCACACTTAACAGAAGAAAACATAATTTATGCTTACCTGATAAATTCCTTTCTTCTGTAGTGTGATCAGTCCACGGCCCGCCCTGTTTTTAAGGCAGGTAAATATTTTTTAATTTATACTCCAGTCACCACTTCACCCTTGGCCTTTCCTTTCTCGTTGGTCCTTGGTCGAATGACTGGGAGTGACGTAGAGGGGAGGAGCTATATGCAGCTCTGCTGGGTGAATCCTCTTGCACTTCCTGTTGGGGAGGAGTAATATCCCAGAAGTAATGATGACCCGTGGACTGATCACACTACAGAAGAAAGGAATTTATCAGGTAAGCATAAATTATGTTTTTTACAATTTTTTAATTTTCGATAATGTTCACCCCATCTGGTTCTGATTTTCCTAGAGGTGCGGCCTACAAGCTGTAGGCAGCATATAGATTCTTTGTAAGTAAATTACAAAACTAGAATCACAATTGTAGAACCCTGAAATGGGATAACTCTCACTGGTGACAGTGAATGTTTAGGTTTTTTGTCCTGATTTGATGAATTTACAGGAATTGCACCCATTGTTCCCACATCTATAAACACCCTTAAGGCCAATGATGCCATTATTGTTTTTTTGAGATCTTTGATTTTGAAATGAACATCTTCACTCTTTTGATAGGGGCTAATTTGTTCCTCAAAGTAGGTGCTCTTCTGTACAACATTCTTGTCTTTTCACTGACAATATTCCTAAGTATAGGGTTTCTTTGGAATATGTGCCAATGTTTATTCAATGTGTTCTGTATTTTGTAGTAATCGTTATTAGATTGTGTTATAAACATTGTATCCCTACTACTCATATCGGATTTAGATTTATTAGACTGTTTGGGTTTGACTTGTACGATGTTAATTCTGTCTAAATGTTTTGTTTTGGTTAATGCTTGATCTAATAAGTCTACAGGATAACCCTTTTCTAAAAAATCTTTGCTATAATATTTGGATTTATTCCAGAAAGGTTTCAAATGTCGTACAGTTCCTTCTGATCCTTCTGAATTGACTGTATGGTATATTTCTGATCCAACTTTTGTGATGGTTGCTCTTAAATTCAAGGACGCTGTTACTATCAACCTCTTTGAAATAGGTTTTGGATATTATAGTGTTGTTTTCACCCCAGCTTAAAACTAGATCTAAATATTCTTTTGATTGTGTTTATATATTAGCTGTGAAATTTAGACCCATGGTATTATGGTTTAAATGAGAGATGAACAGATCTGCTGATATTCTGTCAAATCAAATTGTCAATGTATCGGTTATAGAAAACCAGGTTCACCCCAAAGTTGCCATGGTAGATGTATCTCTCCTCAAATAGACCCATGAAAAGATTTGCAAAACTAGGGGCGAACCTGGTCCCCATGGTCGTACCCTTGACTTGTAAATAATAACGATGTTGAAAAATGAAATAGTTATGTTTTAAAATGTAATTAATGCTTTCCAAAATAAATTATTTTTGTTGATTGGGAAAATATATGTCCTGTTCTAAGAAATGTGAAATGGCTGAAACGCCTAAATTCATGAGTGATGTTGGAATATAAATAGCTGACATCACATGTGATCCATAATAAATTTTTATCTATAATGGAAACCGAACTAATTAGTTGTAGAATGTGAGTGCTGTCTCTAATATAAGATGGTAGAATGGTGATGAATCTGTAAGAACAGGTCTATATAATATGATAAATTGTATGTTAAATTACCGATGCCTGCAATAATTGGGTGGCCCGGTGGATTGTGGATGTCCTTATGGACTTTTGGCAAATGATAATAAAGTGCTATGCTGAGATTAGATATTTAAAAAAAAATCTTTCTCACTCTTTTTCAATATACACAAATTTTCACCCTTTTCTATGAGTGTAGAATAGGTTTGGAAATAGATGGAAGTAGTGTTATTACTAACATATACATACTCCCCAGACCTGTTGATATTGAGATAGTACTTACACTTCTATAGAGGTCCCTAACATATATTTCCTGTAGGTATACTCCACTTTATCACCCAAGCTAATTTTTTAGAAGATTATTGAATAATGAGCTTATGAGTTCTGGTTATTCCCACTCCTCTGTTCAATATTGGTACTGGGTGTATGGTTTGCACAGCATAGTGTTTATAAAATGGGATTATATTTTTATGAGTATCAATGAAAATCTTATATATAGAATTCAAAGTCTAGGTCATGTTTTAGTCTTAATAGAAATTCCTTGTTCAGATACTCTACTCTGCCTAGTTTTAACACTGCATCAACACCTATAATCTTATCTTATTGTGGCCTAGCGGAGTAACTTATCAGCTTATCATAATTTACCCTTTCAGAAAGAGATAAGTTAGATTTTAGTAGACCATCTAGATGGACAACCTATGATTGAGATAGTTATTTATGATAGTTTAGGAATCTCATCTACTTGGTAAGTCTCGGTTAAAGCTGAACTGCACCTCCGTGCACTGCACATCCTATTTCCCAACAATACTATATTAGCTACATAAACAGGGAATATATTTTGTTGCATCTTAGTATATATTAACCTAGCTACCTCTTGAAATGTGGACACTTTGCGTTTTTTGACTGTTTTGTGTTGGAGGCTTCTCCTAACTCTATTCCTCTGCTCTACATGACTGGGTGGATGCTAATACTTACTTGTTTGTACCTATTGTTAACTTGTTCATAAGCTTGGTCGGCTTGATATTCTGTGGGTTATATGTTTATTTGGAACTAGTTTATTTCTAGTTTTATGTATAATCCATAGCTTGACCACTATTACCATCATAGGATTTATGCTATACTAAAACATTATGCTTAGTACCTCCCTCTCTTTATATCCTGGCATGAGTTACAGGGGAACTACTTATCCACCGATATAGAATTGCTGTCTATCTATGTGACTATTTATTCTGTCCGCGAGGTGTATTATTTGCCTTTATTCAAAGCCTTCAAACAGTATATATTCCACTGCCAACATTTAGTTAGATGTTTCCAATGTTTGGCTTATATCCCCTATACCTACTCGGAGGCAGTCAAGCCTTATCTCTATATTTTCTTACTATTGTTGTGACTGTGTATATGTTATACAATAGATAGTCTCTATACCCTGCTATAGATGCCTGCCATTAAATATAACTACTCCACTACGCAGGCTCTGCCCCCACCCCTCCTCCCCCCATATTTTGAGCGGCTCTCGCCCGCTAACATCCCTCCTCCCCCCTTTCACTATGGTCTAAGTTTGGTCATCATAAGAGCTAACCCCCCACATCTTGTTACTTTTACATTAGAAGGTTTTATTTTAGAGTTTTCCCCCGGTTGATGTGGGGACTATCTTCTTCGATTCAATAAAGTTATAAAGCCTATAAGTGGCAGCTCACCTGACTACCATATGCCTCTTAGCTTTCGTGACCAGTTGGCCCCAAAGTGACCACCCAATTAGTCAGCCAACCAAGCTATTTTATTATAAAATAGAGGTTTAAGGAGCCTATTTGCTGTTACACATTGTTGTGTTTATCTTTTTTTCTTTACAAATATCACTGTATCTTAATCAATGCTAAATGTTTGCTTGACGCTACAAGGCGTTCATTGTATGTTGTTTATATCGCAAAACCTCAATAAAAAAAAATATTTAAAAAAAAAAATTGTTTTATTCTCTTTCAATTTTTTGTTTGCGAACTATTTTTGTAGTGTTAGTTTGCGATGTATATGTGGCCTACAGTATATAGGCCGTACCTCTAGGAAAATCAGAACCATATGGGGTGAACATTATCGAAATTGCAAAAATTGTAAAAAAGCCAAAATCAAACACAGTATCCCGAACCATTGTTTATTCAATCACAATAGCAATACATCTATATACAAATGTTTGCCCATTGACCATATTCCCAAATATTTAGATTACAACAGATTAAATAAATTAAGACAACGCAAAGCTTTTTAGATTTTCAAGTTAAAAACGCTTCACCCTTCGGGCCTTAATGCCAACCTAGACCTAGCAGCTTTCAATTGATACAGTCCCCTTCCTCACATCCATTTTCCAAGATTTTTAAAATTACCAATGTTCACTCTCATCCAACAATTTCATATTTTCATTCACACATTTTCTTCATTCACTTATGTTCTCACAGCAAATATATATATCCCTTCTCCCCAATATGGTTATTCAATAACAATATCCAATGTTCACTACTAAACACCATTACACCACTACAGTGCATATTTTTTTTACTCAGACTGGTACAAACACCATTTAATTGTTCAACAACATTGATTCACATTAAAATTAATATATATTACTAATACAATACTATTCAGTCAGTTTGATTATGCATTTCATTTAGACCAACAAACAACATGCAATTGATGCAGACCAAAATAATTTAAAACAAAAGAGGAATCTGATCGTTTAAAAATATACATCCATGTATATATGATCAAATAATACTGTGGCTTGCCTCCCATAAAGGTTAATAACATAAATCAACACATCCACGGTCTAAATCCAATTTAGACATATACCATAGCAACCATATTATTTATATTACATTCTAATAGATGCATAGTATTAAAATATCCAACACATTTTTCTACCATAATGGTATTGCCTCATTGGACAGACTTGCCTCTATTATACTTTCTTATATATATATATATATATATATATATATATATATATATATATATATATATATATATATATATATATATATATATATATATATATATATATATATATATATATATATATATATATATATATATATATATATATATACAATAATTGTTCCTCCAAAATTGGAAGTGGAAAATTATAATTATTGGAAATATATTTCCGTGAATCATTTTTGTTTAACTTTTAATTTTTGAATCTCTAACACACTGTATAGGTTATAATGAAAGATGCACCTTTAAACACAAATCATCAGCACAATGTACATAATAACATTCTTTCTGTTTAATTAAAAAAAACTGCCTAACCTGAGTCAGAATATTACAAGCATTCAACGAACAAAACAATCAGTAAATTCATATTGTGTATTGAATCGCTAAATGTTTTTACATAAATGCATTGCTTACATTTCAGTGTTGCACCATATAAAGTACATGCTATTTATAATAATGCGCTAATAGGATGCAAATATGATCATAAGAAAAAACCTTTGGTCAATCATTCAGGGAGATTTTTTTCACACATAGGCCTAGATTTGGAGTTTGGCGGTAGCCGTGAAAACCAGCGTTAGAGGCTCCTAACGCTGGTTTTAGGCTACCGCTGGTATTTGGAGTCAGTCAGGAAAGGGTCTAACGCTCACTTTTCAGCCGCAACTTTTCCATACCGCAGATCCCCTTACGTCAATTGCGTATCCTATCTTTTCAATGGGATCTTCCTAACTCCGGTATTTAGAGTCGTGTCTGAAGTGAGCGTTAGAATTCTAACGACAAAACTCCAGCCGCAGAAAAAAGTCAGTAGTTAAGAGCTTTCTGGGCTAACGCCGGTTCATAAAGCTCTTAACTACTGTACTCTAAAGTACACTAACACCCATAAACTACCTATGTACCCCTAAACCGAGGTCCCCCCACATCGCCGCCACTCGATTAAATTTTTTAACCCCTAATCTGCCAACCGCCAATTACATTATACTTATGTACCCCTAATCTGCTGCCCCTAACACCGCCGACCCCTATATTATATTTATTACCCCCTAACCTGCCCCCCACAACGTTGCCGCCAGCTACCTACAATAATTAACCCCTAATCTGCCGACCGCCACCTACGTTATACTTATGTACCCCTAATCTGCTGCCCCTAACACCGCCGACCCCTATATTATATTTACTAACCCCTAATCTGCCCCCCTCAACGTCACCTTCACCTGCCTACACTTATTAACCCCTAATCTGCCGACCGGACCGCACCGCTATTATAATAAAGTTATTAACCCCTAATCCGCCTCACTAAACCTATAATAAATAGTATTAACCCCTAATCTGCCCTCCCTAACATCGCCGACACCTAACTTCAAACATTAACCCCTAATCTGCCAACTGGAGCTCACCGCTATTCTAATAAATGTATTAACCCCTAAAGCTAAGTCTAACCCTAACATTACACCCCCCTAACTTAAATATAATTTAAATCTAACGAAATTAATTAACTCTTATTAAATAAATTATTCCTATTTAAAGCTAAATACTTACCTGTAAAATAAACCCTAATATAGCTACAATATAAATTATAATTATATTATAGCTATTTTAGGATTTATATTTATTTTACAGGTAACTTTGTATTTATTTTAACCAGGTACAATAGCTATTAAATAGTTAAGAACTATTTAATAGCTAAAATAGTTAAAATAATTACAAAATTACCTGTAAAATAAATCCTAACCTAAGTTACAATTAAACCTAACACTAGACTATCAATAAATAAATTATATACAATACCTACAATTACCTACAATTAAACCTAACACTACACTATCAATAAATGAATTAAATACAATATCTACAAATAAATACAATTAAATAATCTAACTAAAGTACAAAAAATAAAAAAGAACTAAGTTACAAAAAATAATTTTTTTTTACAAACATTAGAAAAATATTACAACAATTTTAAACTAATTACACCTACTCTAAGCCCCCTAATAAAATAACAAAGCCCCCCAGAATAAAAAAAATGCCCTACCCTATTCAAAATTACAAAAGTTCAAAGCTCTTTTACCTTACCAGCCCTGTACAGGGCCCTTTGCGGGGCATGCCCCAAGAAATTCAGCTCTTTTGCCTGTAAAAAAACACATACAATACCCCCCCCCAACATTACAACCCACCATCCACATACCCCTAATCTAACCCAAACCCCCCTTAAATAAACCTAACACTAAGCCCCTGAAAATCTTCCTACCTTGTCTTCACCTCACCAGGTATCACACCGATCCATCCTGGCTCCGATATCTTCATCCAACCCAAGCGGGGGCTAGACATCCACTGAAGAAGTCCAGAAGAGGGTCCAAAGTCTTCATCCTATCCGGGAAGAAGAGTAGATCCAGACCGGCAACCATCTTCTTCCAAGCGGCATCTTCTATCTTCATCCGATGAGGACCGGCTCCATCTTGAAGACCTCTACCGCGGACCCATCTTCTTCCGACGACGACTTCCCAACGAATGACGGTTCCTTTAAGGGACGTCATCCAAGATGGCGTCACTCGAATTCCGATTGGCTGATAGGATTCTATCAGCCAATCGGAATTAAGGTAGGAAAATTCTGATTGGCTGATGGAATCAGCCAATCAGAATCAAAGTCAATCCGATTGGCTGATCCGATCAGCCAATCAGATTGAGCTTGCATTCTATTGGCTGATCGGAACAGCCAATAGAATGCGAGCTCAATCTGATTGGTTGATTGAATCCATCAGCCAATCAGGACGGATCGGTGTGATACCCGGTGAGGTGAAGACAAGGTAGGAAGATCTTCAGGGGCTTAGTGTTAGGTTTATTTAAGGGGCGTTTGGGTTAGATTAGGGGTATGTGGGTGGTGGGTTGTAATGTTGGGGGGGGGTATTGTATGTGTTTTTTTACAGGCAAAAGAGCTGAATTTCTTGGGGCATGCCCCGCAAAGGGCCCTGTTCAGGGCTGGTAAGGTAAAAGAGCTTTGAACTTTTGTAATTTAGAATAGGGTAGGGCATTTTTTTATTTTGGGGGGCTTTGTTATTTTATTAGGGGGCTTAGAGTAGGTGTAATTAGTTTAAAATTGTTGTAATATTTTTCTAATGTTTGTAAATATTTTTTTATTTTTTGTAACTTAGTTCTTTTTTATTTTTTGTACTTTAGTTAGTTTATTTAATTGTATTTATTTGTAGATATTGTATTTAATTCATTTATTGATAGTGTAGTGTTAAGATTAATTGTAGGTAATTGTAGGTATTGTATTTAATTAATTTATTGATAGTGTAGTGTTAGGTTTAATTGTAACTTAGGTTAGGATTTATTTTACAGGTAATTTTGTAATTATTTTAACTATTTTAGCTATTAAATAGTTCTTAACTATTTAATAGCTATTGTACCTGGTTAAAATAAATACAAAGTTACCTGTAAAATAAATATTAATCCTAAAATAGCTATAATATAATTATAATTTATATTGTAGCTATATTAGGATTTATTTTACAGGTAAGTATTTAGCTTTAAATAGGATTAATTTATTTAATAAGAGTTAATTAATTTCGTTAGATTTAAATTATATTTAAGTTAGGGGGGTGTTAGTGTTAGGGTTAGACTTAGCTTTAGGGGTTAATACATTTATTAGAATAGCGGTGAGCTCCAGTCGGCAGATTAGAGGTTAATTTTTGAAGTTAGGTGTCGGCGATGTTAGGGAGGGCAGATTAGGGGTTAATACTATTTATTATAGGGTTAGTGAGGCGGATTAGGGGTTAATAACTTTATTATAATAGCGGTGCGGTCCGGTCGGCAGATTAGGGCTTAATAAGTGTAGGAAGGTGGAGGCGACGTTGTGGGGGGCAGATTAGGGGTTAATAAATATAATATAGGGGTCGGCGATGTTAGGGCAGCAGATTAGGGGTACATAGGGATAATGTAAGTAGCGGCGGTTTACGGAGCGGCAGATTAGGGGTTAATAATAATATGCAGGGGTCAGCGATAGCGGGGGCGGCAGATTAGGGGTTAATAAGTGTAAGGTTATGGGTGTTTAGACTCGGGGTACATGTTAGAGCAGGGGTTTGCTCTCCAGAGGTTTTGAAACTACATTTCCGATGATGCTCAGCCAGCATTTTATCTAGCTGAGCATCATGGGAAATGTAGTTCCAAAACCTCTGGAGAGCAAAGTTTGGACACCCCTGTGTTAGAGTGTTAGGTGCAGACGTAGGAAGTGTTTCCCCATAGCAAACAATGTGGCTGCGTTAGGAGCTGAACGCGGCTTTTTTGCAGGTGTTAGGTTTTTTTTCAGCTCAAACAGCCCCATTGTTTTCTATGGGGGAATCGTGCACGAGCACGTTTTTTAAGATGGCCGCTTCCGTAAGCAACTCTGGTATCGAGAGTTGCAGTGGCGTTAAATATGCCTGTACACTCCCTTTTTGGAGCCTAACGCAGCCATTCTGTGGACTCTCAATACCAGAGTTATTTTAAAGGTGCGGCCAGAAAAAAGCCAGCGTTAGCTATGCGGGTCGTTAACGACAAAACTCTAAATCTAGCCGAAAGTGAATAGATCACACATGACTGATATATTGTATATCGATTGGCTTTTTTTTTAAAATTACAAATTCCGGTTTTAATCACCAAGTATATTTAATGTTACTAATGAAGAAACTTTGTATCCGTTTTGTATTGCCTGATGAAACGACCTGTTGAATGGTCGAGAAATGCGTTGCAAAAAATAAAGCATTGTTTTATATTTTATCCTCGGGAAGTTGTTTTTTCATTTGCTGACCTGGTTCAGTCCTGGTTTTTAACCAAATTGAGCAGAACAACAAATGTCTGCAAATCCTCAACTGTACACATGTACGCAGACAACACGGTAATCTATGCAAACAAACCCGATCTGCCGCAGCTTGAGGCAGTGCTCCAAGACCAGTTTACAGAGGTAGAAAAGTGGATCTCAAAAAACAAACTCTTCCTAAACACTGACAAAACTGTTACAAAGATCTTTGGAACGGTACCTAAATTACGCAAACTACAAAAGTCCCATCTACGTATTAAAACAAAATCAAATGGCACACTGACCGCAGTCCACTCTTTCAAATACTTGGGTATGTTGTTAAACAAAACTCTAAATCTAGCCGAAAGTGAATAGATCACACATGACTGATATATTGTATATCGATTGGCGTTTTTTTTTAAATTACAAATTCCTGTTTTAATCACCAAGTGTATTTAATGTTACTAATGAAGAAACTTTGTATCCGTTTTGTATTGCCTGATGAAACGACCTGTTGAATGGTCGAGAAATGCGTTGCAAAAAATAAAGCATTGTTTTTATATTTTATCCTCGGGAAGTTGTTTTTTCATTTGCTGACCTGGTTCAGTCCTGGTTTTTAACCAAATTGAGCAGAACAACTTATCCTACGCTGATGGAACAATAGGAGATTGCTGAACTCTACACCTGATTGCAATTTTGGAATCCACAGTGTACTAGCCGCTGGAAAGTGCTAGCCTGCTTGCAAGCACCGGTCACAGTACGGTGCAACGCTATCTAGTGAGCCTAACATCATTTACATGCTTGCATATTTATTTGTATGAAATACACTATTAGGCTCCTTCTTTTCTCTCCTTTAACATATATATGTATATATATATATATATATATATATATATATATATATATATATAAATAGAATATTTTCTTCTATGTGAAGAACATTGAAATGAAAAATATGCATAATTCAAGTCAGGTAAAGCGCACTTGGCTAAACACGGTTGTCACGTGAGTGTTAGGAATTTGTTTTTTAATTGCGCTCTCCATTGAAGTTCATTGTGGTCAAAGTTCAAGCATACTGGCTCTATGAACGATCATTGTGTATATAGAAAATGGCGAAATATATGCACTAAACAAACAAAATTGGCCAAGGCCCAATATTTCTGTGAAAATCTGAAAAATAACATATCAAACCCTAGAAAGTTTTGGAAAGTCATAAATAAGTTACACACTCCCCCAATCCACTCCCAACCCTCCACTGTCAAAGTGGATAACCAAACCCTGCAACTTCCCTTAGAAGTAGCAAATGCCTTTAACAATTATTTTGTCGGATGCTCCACCACCCTGATTGACAAACTAATAAATGAGACGCATCCTGAAACTACAAATGTGGATCAGGCCCCACTAAATCTACAAAGACCAAATATAGATAAGTTCAATTTTAGACCTGTACCCATCAATGTTGTTAAGAAACACCTTAATAATCTAAAAATGAAAAACCAGCCTGGACCTGATCAAATCCCAGCAATGCTGTTAAAGCTCAGCGCGTCAGCAATTGCTAAACCTGTCACAACCCTAATTAACGAATCCTTGGTGTCTGGATACATACCCAAACTTTGGAAGACTGCAAGAGTAATGCCTATCCATAAAAGTGGTGAGTTAACCATGGTTACTAACTATCGCCCAATATCATTGCTCCCAGTATTGTCAAAAATCTTAGAAAAATGCGTCCATACGCAACTATGTGAGTATTACCAACAATCTAACTATATGACCCCTGTTCAATCGGGTTTTCAACTGAATCACTCCACTACAACTGCCCTCCTAAAAGTTTGCAACAACATCCTAACTGGAGCTATTTTTCTTGATATTGCAAAGGCCTTTGACACAGTAGACCACAACATACTACTGCTCAAACTAAAAAACTCAGGTATTGGTGATCGTCCACTAACCTGGTTTCGATCATATGTATCGGATCGATCACAGTATGTCTCCTTTTCTTACAGTGACTCCCTCCCTCTCCCAGTCACGTATGGTGTTCCCCAAGGTTCCATTCTCGGCCCCCTACTATTCACATTATTTATAAATGATCTGCCAAATGTCTGCAAATCCTCAACTGTACACATGTACGCAGACGACACAGTAATCTATGCAAACAAACCCGATCTGCCGCAGCTTGAGGCAGTGCTCCAAGACCAGTTCACAGAGGTAGAAAAGTGGATCTCAAAAAACAAACTCTTCCTAAACACTGACAAAACTGTCACAAAGATCTTTGGAACAGTACCTAAATTACGCAAACTACAAAAGTCCCATCTACGCATTAAAACAAAATCAAATGGCACACTGACTGCAGTCCACTCTTTCAAATACTTGGGTATGTTGTTAGACCCCAATCTATCTTTTGTCCTCCACATAGAAAAACTTGCATCTAAACTCTATCAAAAACTAGGTGCCCTGAACAGAAACAAATCCTGCCTCAGCCATACAGTAAAGGAAAAGATTGTACAGCAAATGCTGATGCCAATCATTGATTATGGAGATGTAGTATATGCACCTGCACCACAAACTCACCTTAATAAACTTAATACACTGTATAACTCGTTCTGCCGCTTTGTGCTACAATGTAACTACAGGATCCACCATTGGGACACCCTAAAAGAACTAAACTGGCTGTCGCTGGAATCCAGACGCACCCTCCATCTTTCCTGCCTTGTGTTTAAGAGCCTTTCTGGGAAGCTCCCACCCTACCTGAGCAGAATGCTCTCCCCAGCTGTTCCCACCTCCCATAACCTCCGATCCAGTAGCAGTACATTATTTAGTCTGCCTCCATACAAAAAGAAAGCAGCTCAATCCTCCTTTTCCTACAGAGCACCACAATTATGGAATGACCTCCCGCACACTTTAAAACCTTCCCCAAGTCTAAAATCCTTTAAGAGATCCCTCTCTACATATCTCAAAACAGAATGCACCTGTCATGGTTGATTATATATTTCCTACCTGTTCTATGTTAAATTCTGCATATGTTATGTATTAATATGGTTTTTGTATTATTGTACCCTTTTGTATAAATGCAATGTTTTGTGGACCCAGGACATACTTGAAAACAAGAGAAATCTCAATGTATCCTTCCTGGTAAAATATTTTATAAATAAATAAATAAAATCTATAAAAAGAAGTTTACGCTGTCACAATATCTGAAGTACTACCTTTAGCATGCATCAGGTTTTGCTTGTGCACAGACTTTTTATTTTCAACTTCTAATACATGCACCCTCACTTAACAAAATTATTTTCTGAAATATTGGTGCTAAATGCCACTCCTGTTGTAAACTTGCACATAATATGGTAAAAAAAAAAAAACACATGAACAATATTCCATGTAACTCTGAAACCAATGACCGATCATCCCTAAACAAGACTGTTGTGCATATTGCAACTCCAACGACAAAATATTCTATAATAAACATAAAAGATTATTGTTTAAATATGTTTCAAGTATGCTTTCATTAAACACAAAAAAAGTTAAAGGGGCATAAATCCTCATTTATTAGCACAAATGCTTCTAGTAAAAATCTTCCCTATTTCAGTGATAGCGTTTACTGTGCACAGAGCATATTTGTATGTATATAAACCTGTGCACTTGCATTTAAACAGCAATCCTGCTCAGAGAGTATATATTCCAATGATGATAACCTAATTAGCATAAATCACAGAGAAATATACATCACCATCAGCTATGGGCATCTACTTATCAGGCCTTCAACTTACTTGCATTCGACTGCACCAATATGCTCGCCTAATATCGCCTAACTTCGCTGCCGCGGACCTGATTACGTTCTCCAAAGTTACCAAAAAGCTGTCAAAAAGCCACGCACCAAGTACGGCGTGATGAGTAGTGGACTGTTGTTAACTGACAGTCATCGATCTTGCTGCTCTTTGGCTTTTTCCCAGCTTTATTGGTATACTGTCACCAAACACCCACACTATACTACATTGTTTTATCCCTATCCCGCTGCTCACGGACCCCGCCGCAGCTAAATAAAGTTATTAACCCCTAAACCGCCGCTCCTGGAGCCCATTGCCACTCTAATAAACATATTAACCCCTATCCTGCTGCTCCCGGAGCCCACCGCCACCTACATTATGTTATTAACCCCTAATCTGCCGCCCCCTACACCGCCGCCACCGACATTATACTTATTAACCCCTAATCTGCCGTCCCCAACGTTGCTGCCACTATATTAAATTTATTAACCCCTAAACCTAAGTCTAACCCTAACACCCCTAACTTAAACATAATTAAAATAAATCTAAATAAAACCTACTATTAATAAATAAATAATTCCTATTTAAAACTAAATACCTATAAAATAAAACCTAAGCTAGCGGCTTTATTTTTATTTTACAGGCAAGTTTGTATTTATTTGAACTAGGTAGACTAGTTACTAAATAGTTATTAACTATTTAATAACTACCTAGCTAAAATAAATACAAAAGTACCTGTAAAATAAAACCTAACCTAAATTACAATAACACCTAACACTACACTATAATTAAATAAATTAAATACAATTACCTAAATTAAATTAAATTAGCTAAAGTACAAAAAAACACTAAATTACAGAAAATAATAATAAATTACAGATATTTAAACTAATTACACCTAATCTAATAGCCCTATCAAAATAAATAAAGCCCCCCAAAATAATAAAAACCCCTAGCCTAAACTAAACTACCAAATCTAAGAGCCCTATGAAAATAAAAAAGCCCAACCAAAATAAAAAAAAACCTAGCCTATAATAAACTACAAATGGCCCTTAAAAGGGCCTTTTGCAGGGCATTGCCCCAAAGTAATCAGCTCTTTTACCTATAAAAAAATACAAACAACCCCCCAACAGTAAAACCCACCACCCACACAACCAACCCCCAAATAAAATACTAACTAAAAAAAACTAAGCTCCCCATTGCCCTGAAAATGGCATTTGGATGGGTATTGTACTTAAAAGGGCAGTTAGCGCTTTTGCGGCCCAAAGCCTTAACCTAAAAATTAAACCACCCAATACACCCTTAAAAAACCCTAACACTAACCCCCCTGAAAATCGACTTACTGTTCTGAAGACCAGACATCCATCCTTAAGGAAGCGGCAGAAGTCTTCATCCAATCGGGCCGAAGTCCTCAACGAAGCCGGGAGAAATGGTCCTCCAGACGGGCAATCAGCCAATAGGATTGAGCTTTCATCCTATTGGCTGTTGCAATCAGCCAATAGGATTGAACTTGCATTCTATTAACTGATTGGATCAGCCAATAGGATGAAGGCTCAATCCTATTGGCTGATTGCAACAGCCAATAGGATTTTTTTTAACCTTAATTCCGATTGGCTGATAGAATTCTATCAGTCAATCGGAATCTAAGGGATGCCATCTTGGATGACGTCATTTAAAGGAACCTTCATTCATGGGTAGTCGTCGGAAGGAAGAGGATGCTCCGCGTCGGATGTCTTGAAGATGGAGCCGCTCCGTGCCGGATGGATGAAGATAGAAGATGCCGTCTGGGTGAAGACTTCTGCGGGATTGGATGAAGACTTTGGCTCCTTCATTGAGGACTTCTCCAGGCTTCTTGGAGGATGGATGTCGGATCTTCAAAACTGTAAGTAAATCTTCTGGGGTTAGTGTTAGGATTTTTTTAAGGGTTTATTGGGTGGGTTTTAGATTAGGACTTGGGCTGCAATAGAGCTAAATGCCCTTTTAAGGGCAATGCCCCTCCAAATGCCCTTTTCAGGGCAATGGGGAGATTAGGTTTTTTAGTTAGGGTTTTATTTGGGGGGTTGGTTGTGTGGGTGGTGGGTTTTACTTTTGGGGGGGGTTGTTTGCATTTTTTTTTTACAGGTAAAAGAGCTGATTACTTTGGGGCAATGCCCCACAAAAGGCCATTTTAAGGGCCATTTGTAGTTTATTGTAGACTAGGGTTTTATTTTTTATTTAATTTTCATAGGGCCCTTAGATTAGGTGTAATTAGTTTAAAGCTTTGATAATTTCTTTTTTATTTTTTGCAACTTAGTGTTTATTTTTTTGAGTAACTAAGTGTTTGTTATTTTTTGTAACTTAGTTAGTTTTTTGTAACTTTGTAATTATTTAGTGTAGATTTAAATTATTTGAGTAGGGTTAGGTGTTTAAATATATAATATAGTTAATTTAATTTGTAGTTTAATGTAATTTTAGTTTAAAAGTTATGGTAGGTTAATTATTAGTTTAATATAGTTTAATATCATTTTAGTATAACAGTTATGGTAGATTAATTAGTAGTTTAATATAGTTTAATGAAATTTAGTATAACAGTTAGGGTAGATTAATTAGTAGTTTAATATAGTTTAATTTAAATCTAAAGGTAAGTTTAAATTTATTTTAAGTTATAAGGTTTAGGAGTCAATACATTTATTTATTTGTGGTGGGCCCCGGGATAGGGGTTAATAAGTATAAAGTAGGTGGCGGCAATGTAGGGGGAGGCAGATTAGGGGTTAATAAGTATAATGTAGGTGGCGGGGCAGCAGATTAGGGGTTAATAAGTATAATGTAGGTGGCAGCGGTGTCGGTGCAGCAGATTAGGGGTTAATAAGTATAATAAATATGTAAAGGTACTAAAAACCTAAAATTTATTCCACAATAATGTTAAAATATATCAATGAGGTCCTCACAAAACAATAAATAAAAATCTATTCATGGATCCATGTTACAATATTCAACAGTGAAAAATACACATAAAAAAAATATAAAGACAATGATGAATGATAAAAGAGTGGCCTGCAGTCCCGACCCTATGTGAAGAATGGATGTTATTATGCTCAAAGTTCACAGTGAGTGTTCCTGATGTTGCTAGTAGTTCTTGTATGTCCAAACACATGATAAAAAATGTTGAAAAAGTTGAGAAAATCCAAAAAAAAAAAAAAAAATGAAAAAACAGTGTCCTATCTTGTGTCCAATAAATGTAAAGGTTGTGATGAAAAGAGATGATGAAAAAAAAAAAAAAAAAAAGGATATGTGGTGATACAAAAATTCCAAAAATATAGTGAACTGTTCCAAAAGCTTAAAAAACTTTAAAAAAACTCAAAAAACTTTAGAAAACATATTTGATTGTTTAGTGTCTATCAATCCAAAACCATACAGTGGTTACGGTGCAATAAAAAAAGCGCTAGAAATAGCGATACCGGAAAGCTTTCGAAACCGGAAGTAGAAATAGCGAAACCGGAAGCTAAAATAGCGAAACCGGAAATCAAAAGAGTAAACAAAGTCAGCGAAATATCTGCAGACAAACAAGAATAATTAATAGGAATCACATAGGTATGATTCTAAAGAATTCTACTGATACCAGTAATTTTGAATCAGAAGAGCTTGAGAAAAAAGAAAAGAGACTAAAACCGGAAGTAAACAAATGAAACATAACAGGAAGCATACAAACCAGTAAAGTAAAGAAAGTTTACTAACCAATTACAGATTATTTATAAACAGTCTTGTAAAGGAGGTTTTATTAAAAGTCTCAGGGAATACAGATAGAATATTTTGACAGATGTAAGTTACACATTTTTGATGACACATGGTCAGTGAAACCTTTGCCCATACCCATAATACATATCAATAGGAAAAGGGCATGGCCTATACGTTTTTGGCGCCCAAACATCAGCCACATTTACTATAAATTCTGGAAAGCTTGCTCATAACACCAGTCTTGATAAAGGCCAGGAGTAGAAGGCCGAAACGCATCGACTGATTTGAGTAAGCCAAATACTGATATATGCACTTAACAGTTTGTATATGTTATAGTATTGTTTGTTCTTTTTTTCAGGTTTTTACATATATATTTTTTGTATTTTTTTTCATCCAACCACTTTTTTTATTGCACCGTAACCACTGTATGGTTTTAGATTGATAGACACTCAACAATCAAATATGTTTTCTAAAGTTTTTTGAGTTTTTTAAAGTTTTTTTAAGCTTTTGGAACAGCTTTTTTCACCATCTCTTTTCATCACAACCTTTACATTTATTGGACACAGGATAGGACACTGTTTTTTCATTTATTTTTTTTAAATTTTTTTTTGGATTTTCTCAACTTTTTTCAACATCACGTGTTTGGACATACAAGAACTACTAGTAACATCAGGAACACTCACTGTGCACTTTGAGCATAATAACATCCATTCTTCAAATAGGGTCGGCACTGCAGGCCACTCTTTTATCATTCATCATTGTCTTTATATGTTTTTTATGTGTATTTTTCACTGTTGATTATTGTAACATGGATCCATGAATAGCTTTTTATTTATTGTTTTGTGAGGACCTCATTGATATATTTTAACATTATTGTGGAATAAATTTTAGGTTTTTAGTACCTTTACATATTTATTGTACTTATAATAATCACAGTCCCCTTCCTCAGCCTCATTTGGCGCTCCCCTCTACCCCCCTTCTTATGTGTCTTATTTGCTGGGTCCACTAGGGTACCCGCTGAGGAGAGCTAGAGGATTATCCCCTGTCCCCTTCCCTCTCTGTTTTTTGCGCAGGATATACACCTTTCTATTCTGTTAATAAGTATAATGTAGGAGGTGGGGGTGTAGGGGGCGACAGATTAGGGGTGTTTAGACTCAGGGTACATGTTAGGGTGTTAGGTGTAAACGTATCTTTTATTCTCCCATAGGAATCAATGGGATATCGGGCAGCAGCAAACATAAGCTTTTGCTGCTTTCAGACTCCCATTGATTCCTATGCCATCCGCCACCTCCAGGGCGGCGGATTGAAAACCAGGTATGCTGAGCTGGAATAGTGCAGAGCGTACCTGGTAGACATTTGTTAACTAGCAAAAGTAGTCAGATAGTGCTGAATTTGCATTCGGAACATCTGTAGTGATGTAACCATCGATC